>NC_030433.2:22041398-22208898 GCF_001660625.3 Ictalurus punctatus
TTCCAAGGGTTTTTTTGAAAATTAGGAAAATATCAAGACTGAGACTTTGTGTTGTTTTTATGCCGCTTTACTCTTTAAACCTTTCTTTCCTGTAATGTAGATTGGGTTTATAATTCGGGGACGAGAAAGAGATTCAGCCCAGAAGTGGCACCTCTGGACACTACCTCTAATGCCTCACCAACCGTACCCCTGGCACATCCTCAGAGATCTGCGCCTCAGAACATCCCTGTAGCACCACCCAGAAACTCCAGCTTGCAGTACTCAGCCATGCAGACCAATCCAATGTTCTCTGGTACAAAATGCTGTCTTTCCTATTCCTCTTACGCACAATACTGGCTCTTATTCCTCAGAGTTGAGTGTTTTCAAGAGTGTTGAGTGTTGGAAGCAAACAGACTTTGCGAAGTAATACGTTCAGTAGACTTGCTTGCTGCCGTTTTGCTAACCTGTTTTCTTGTGAGTTTAGATTAAGTGTATTTGACCAGTGTTTACATCCCCGACCTCGATTTCCTAGCCTTGTTTTGTTTGTATGCCTGATCGCCTGACCCCTGACTGTTTTCACGACTACAAACTTTGACTCTTCCTTTGGATTATTCTGCCTTGATTCTGTCACCCGCAACTGCTTCCGTCTCCACCCTCGGAACGTGACAGGTTACTTCGCCTTCCTATGGAAGCAGCGGGTGATCTGCTGTGGCGTCAAGCCATTGAAGGCCACGGTAGAATGATTAGCGATCAGAACCAGCAGCTAGCCAACCTGACTGCGCAGGTGGCTAGGCTGGTTCAAACTGTGCCAGTCGCTACACCGACGCCTGCGCAGTTCCCTCCAATACCGGCGCCGGAGAAATATGCCGGGGATCCGGCACGCTGTCTGGGTTTTCTCCTCCAGTGCTCCCTGTTTTTCTCAAGCTACCCAGGGATGCCGGAGAGCCGGAGAATCACCCACTTCATGGAGCTTTACACTGGGCCACGGCTCTGTGGGAGCAGGGAGGCAGTGCCATCACGTCCCTGGAACAGCTGACGGATCGCTTTCGGCTGGTCTTTGATCACTCTCCGGGTAACGAGGAGACAGGGGAGGAACTGCTGACTATAAAACAAGGTGCACGCTGCGTGACGGATTATGCCCTGGAGTTTCGCACTATCGCTGCCAAGAGTGGATGGACTGAGTCAGCTCTCATGACTAAGTTTCGCCAGGGGTTGAACCCGGATGTTATGACAGAGCTGGCCTGTCGTGACGACCAACTCACCCTCGACTCACTCATTAACTTGTCTATCCGCGTAGATCACCTGCCACAGAGCCGCCGCACTGTACGCAACGAGGCTGCAGAGGCGGTGCGAGACATCCCCACTGAACCCATGCAGCTGGGGCGTACGCAGCTCAATGCAGAGGAAAGAGAGAGACGGCGTCAGGAGTTTCGTTGCTTCTACTGTGGCGAGGAAGGACACATCATCAGACAATGACCTCTCAAGCAGCGCCGAGACCTAGGAGAGAGCGGGACGGCTAAACCACATCAGCCAGGGGTGAGTTCAAGTCCCTAAACCCAGATCGTATCTCAACCTGCATTTTTGCTACCTGTAATAGTGGAATACTCAGGATTGTCTTGTACTTTAGAAGTGCTGATTGACTCAGGAGCGGCGGGGAACTTCAGCGATCAGAACACTGTACAGCAGCACAACATCCCTGTTCGTCCACTAATCAAGCCTCGTGGGATTCAGGCCATTGATGGGCCCCCCATTGGGAAGGGGTTTGTCACCCATTGTACTGAGCCACTCACCCTCCAGACCAGCGCGCTCCATCAGGAGAGCATAGTGTTTTACTAGTAGTGCCATCTCTGCACACTACCTCTAATGCGTCACCAACCGTACCCCTGGCACATCCTCAGAGATCTCCGCCTCAGAACATCCCGGTAGCATCACCCAGAAACTCCAGCTTGCGGTACTCAGCCATGCAGACCAATCCAATGTTCTCCGGTACAAAATGCTGTCTTTCTTATTCCTCTTACACACAATACTGGCTCTTATTCCTCGGAGTTGAGTGTTTTCAAGAGTATTGAGTGTTGGAAGCAAACTAATGCGAACTAATACGTTCAGTAGACTTGCTTGCTGCCGTTTTGCTAACCTCTTTTCTTGTGAGTTTAGATTAAGTGTATTTGACCAGTGTTTACGTCCCCGACCTCGATTTCTCCCTAGCCTCGATTTGTTTATTTGCCTGATCGCGTGACCCCTGATTGTTTTCACGACTACAAACTTTGACTCTTCCTTTGGATTATTCTGCCTTGATTCTGTCACCCGCAACTGCTTCCGTCTCCACCCTCGGAACGTGACAATATGGAATTAATTAATCATGCAACAGTTAGTTCAAGTCCAGGGGGCATGGTGGCTTAGTGGTTAATACATTTGCCTCACACCTCCAGGGTTGGGGGTTCGATTCTAATCTGCTCTGTGTGTGCAGAGTTTGCATGTTCTCTTTGTGCTTTGGGGGTTTCCTCTGGGTAGTCCAGTTTCCTCCCTGATTGGCATTTCCAAACTATCCATAGTGTGTGAATAGGTGTGTAAATGTGGTTTCAGGTTTATCCATAAACAATTTAAGTACAGCTGTCTGTCAAATAGGATGTCCTTGTATACCACCGGGTAAAATGTGCCCCAAACAGTTTTCATCTTCAATGTATGATGAACATGCTTTAGTGTTTACGCTGTAATGCATCATGCTTTTAAATCAAAATTGCATGTTTCTATCCTGTTTATCCATCAAGACAATCCTACCTGTCCTATCACAATCACACTATGTCTTTTCACATCAGGAGTGTGCCAAAACCACACATCGATGTCTTTGTATCTTTGTAGGCAGTTTGCAGAGTACAACCTCACAGAGGAGGAGACCTGCTCAAGAGCCAAACCACCATATAGTCATGGACATGCCAAGAGAAGTACCACGCCATGGCCTGGTGCCTGGATCTAGTGGCCAGTTCCCTGGCCTTGCCCGCTCACAAGTACCAATGTCTCCTGGAGGCGTCCTCGTTGCCCCATCTTGTTTCCCTTTTGTTCCACCATTCTACATGCCTAGGCTGCCATTCTGCCAGACCAGGTGAGTCTGTAAGCTTCATTCGAATGGTTTCAGAAGACAAATGGATGCAAATGAAGTGTTACTGTGGCATCTTAAGAGCCATTTGCTTTGTAATATGCACACAGAATTCTGTTTAATTCTGTTTACAGCAGCTTGCTTTGTTCTGACTGCACATGCAGTACGGCTCATCTCATGGACCTGCACGGTGACTCTTTCCAGGACCACAATGCCTTTTCTGCCTTAAACCAGGATTATGCCTTCTGTAGAGAGCCTGGGGCAGAAACACACAGCAACGACACCCAGGACAGCACAGACATCCTGGACATACATGCCTTGGAGAATTTGTTCAACAGCCTTCCTTAGAGAAGTGGAGGACAGTGGTGAAATTCAAATGCTTAGAGTGCTTTAGTGTACATGCTGTCATGCTCATCTTCAGTTCATATTTATTTCTAATGAGTTTTAGTGTTCATTTAAATAAAGGTTTTTAAAGCCAACGTCCTAATGTGTGATTATCGAATTTACATTCACAGAGAACATTTATTAATTTCATTTTCTACCCTGAAATCCTCTTCAAATAAATACAGTGATGTAGAATAACATTAGGTTTTATGTTTTTTTTCAATCAATGCTTTATTTAACATCGCAACTCGTACAACAAATGCAAAGAATAGATAGAAAAACATGAATTAATAATGATGATAATAATAATAATGATAATAATAATAATAATAGGAAGAAGAAGAATAAACACAGAAGTGAAGAACTACAGTATATATACATAGGGGTATTAAAGTCTAAGCAACGTCACTAATATGAAAGTCACAAGAACAAAAGTCTTTAAGCTGGATGAAAGCTCAAGGCATTAAAGCAGTGTAGTCTTTTTGTTGCCTTGGGGTTCTTACAACCTCACCAATAATATATCATTTCTAAACCAATATTTAAAAAACGTGTTTTATTTTTATATTTAATATCTTTATTATTCCATATCAAACATCTGTGGGGAGAGAAATTGTGTTTATATACCATCAACCAAGACAACAGGGCTTACCTGTGAAAGTTTGATAGCTTAACAGGGATTTTATTAATATGAAAGTTGAGGAGAATTTTAACACCACCAAATTTGTTGAAAATTAAATTTGGAATATAATACCACAACTGGGGGTGCACAGTATTGGGGGTTCGATTCCTGCCGCAACCCTGCGTGTACAGAGTTTGCATGTTCTCCCCGTGCAGCGGGGGGTTCCTCCGGGTACTCCGGTTTCCTCCTCCAGTCCAAAGACATGCATGGTAGGCTGACTGTCATGTCCAAAGAGTCCGCAGTGTATGAATGGGTGTGTGAATGTGAGTGTGATTGTGCCCTGCGATGGACTGGGAAAGAACCACATATACACTACCGCTCAAAAGTTTAGACACACTAATTTTTTATTTTCCCCACAATTTGGAATAATAATAATAAAGTCATCAAAACTCTGGAGTAACACAAATGGAACTATGGGAATTATGATGTGATTAAAAAAAAAAAATCCAAATCCAAAACTACTCATTACTACTTAAGAGTAGCTACTTCCTGGCTCGCGCATCATTGTGTTTGCGCTTGTGACGTCGATTGGAATAAAGCTGCTTTGATGTTGCACGTTCGATTCGTAGATATGCGGAAATTAAGGGACCGTCTCTAAAGTTACATACGACATTGTTTTACACGTTTCTAACTTCAATAGCATTTGAAGGGAATCGGAGCTGGATAGGTGTTTTTGGGAGGTCTTTAGGCTTGTCGAGTGTCCTCCCACAATTCTGCGCCTGAAGTGAAAGCTGTATCAGACTTGGATAGAGAGCACTGAACAACTTTTACACGCTGTTGTAGCTTTAAATATATATAAATATATATTCTTTGCTGAATATGGCGGACCCTTTAGCAGAGTACACAGACCGGCTTCAAAACCAGGTCAGATTTACATTTCAACTCTTGTAGCATTCCTAAAGAAATACACAGGGCATGTTTAAAGCGTGTATGATGGTTTCTGATGTAACGCGGGTTCCAGTCCAAATAACTTCCTCCTCACTATACGAGTGCACTACCAAGCCAGGAAGTGAAGCGTGCGTGTGCACTCTATGTAGTGCCCTAAGCGGGGATTTAGCATCGAGCCTTTTTTGAGCACTCAACGCTAGCAATCTAGTAAATGCTTGGTAGCGTTGGAGTTCTGAGTATTTAATTAATTTAAAAAAAAAAAAGAAAAGAAAAAAAAAAGCAGAAAGCCTTTATATTTCTTTATCTAACGTCGCAAGATGTTGTTGCTTAATTAATAAAGAAGGAAAAGTTGCTCGGACTGTGAAGGCTAACCGGTTGGTTAGCTTCAGAAACCGGTTGAAGCATTCCGTACTAGATAGTATGTAAGATTAGTACTAAGCTAACGGAGTCTTGTTATGAGTGCATACTATTTAGTACGGAAGTATCTAGTGTTCGTGGCGCCATAGCCTAGTGCTTGCTCAGAAAGGTGTAATTCTTGAAAATAAAGCTGAAATTGATTGAAAATAAAGCTGAAATTGATTGAAACTGACGCTTTTATTGTTAGAATGGTTTTACTTTCAAACTGTGTAAACATATATATATATAATATATATTCCTAATTTCTTTGTCAGGTTTTGATTTGTTTTATAATTGAATGCTCATGCTTAATGTTCTTGCTGAGATTGAACTATTAAGAAAGGAAATACTAAGAAATTCATGTAAGATAATATCATTCCTGATGCAAATTACTGCATTAAATTAGACAAGAATGCAAAAGTAGAAGCTTTGTTTTTTTTTGTGTTTTTTTTTTGGACTTTTGGACTCTGCTGTATATGAACAGATTCCTGGATTTATTATTAATAAATAATAATAGTGTACATTTGATGAAAACAGTGAAAGATTGTCGTGCTCGTCCTGACAGGAAAAGGAGATTCAGGCTCTCTGGTCTCAGGTGGAGAACCTGAAGAAGGAGACTGATTTCTCCTCACCGGTGCTGGAGGAGCTCATGGAGGAGAACGTGAGGCTGAAATATCGCCTCAACGTCCTCAAAAGGGTAAACGCTTGACGCTTTCTTCGTCTCACGCAGATCCTTTGTGGAAAAATTGTGAAGCGTTTGTGAAGAGTGTATTTTCCAGTATTGTGTCACAACGTGCTTTCTTGTTTGGCTGAAAAGTAGAAATACGAGTTCTCCAGCTCTGAGACCGTTTCACTTTCTGTACAAAAGTAGGACGTGTTCCATCTCACGCGTCAATTTGTTTGCTGTTTCGTAATAGAAAATACTCACTCACTTAATAATAATTATAATAATATGATAAAAAGAATAGCTGTGGTGCTAAATTAGCCGGGGATCAGTCACGTCTCAGGGCGTTTGATTATCTAGTGCTGTTTTAATGCTTAAATAAAAAAATAAAAAAAGGAAGGCGTATTATTCGTTTGTCTAATGTCTCATGATTATGAGCTATGTTTAGGATTTAATTCTACTTAGTGCACCATGGTAGAGGTCGACCGATTGGTCGTGTTTTGCTGAAACATAAACCATCACTGACTAATTTTGTTGTGTTATTTGAAGTGTTTTTTGATTCATTTTGGATGTCTCTATTTTTATTTGTTATTTAGAGTGTTACTTTTTGTAACGGTCTGGATGGAACTTTTATTTACTTTAATATTTATGAATAGTGCATATATATGAACATTTATATATCTATTTCATTAAAAAAAAAAAAAAGAACAGTACGTTTTCCTGGTGCAGTCAGTACTGTTTATTTTTCTAATAAAGTTCAGTCATATTTTACTTTGAATGTTATGTTTTCATTCAGCATCGGTTGATCAATCGGTTCTCGGCAGGTAACTCGTTGCCCAACTTGGTTATCGGTGGCGGTAAAATCCACCATCGGTCGGCCTTTACACCATAGCCTTCTAGAGGAAGACATTTGGGATTCAGGGATTGTTTTAGTGTTGTTTTAAAGAGGTTTAAATCCATCAAAATATTGATAAATATCCAAATATTGAATCGAAGCGTGAGGTTTATCTCCTCATCCCGTATTAGCGTGTTTCACAAAAAATGGCTATGAGTGATGCAACATGACGTGAACTACCACTGGAGGCTTTTTTTTTTTTTTTTTTTTTTTCTCCTTTCCCCACACTTGTGAGAGAATACTGATAAATTTTGGACATTTTGTTCTTCGCTGCTTTCCCTTCCAGTGTATACAAGAGGAGAACAGCTGCAACAGCAAGAGCATGACCAACGTCAACCATAGACTTCAGGAGATCTTTGGACATGCTATCAGCTTGGCTTACCCCGACCTGGAGAACCCACCGCTTGCTGTCGCACCCAACCAACAGCCCAAGTTTGGAGATTACCAGTGCAACAGTGCCATGGCAATGTCTCAGGTCAGTCATCAGCAACTGTATTAACTGTATTGAGTGATCGTTCAACCTAGAGCATCTTCAGACTCAGTAAGTAGAGCTCTAGACAGAAATGCAAGGGATGATGGCTGGATTTATAAAAATTCATTTATAAGTGCCTGAACGTGCAGGTGTTCCTAATAAAGTGGCTACGAGTGTACAGTGCTAACTAGTTGCATTTCCTGACAATATTATCCTACATCGTTCCACCTAATCTGTCATTATGTTCATTTCGACTATTTGTTTTCTAAGATCGTTCAATGAATGTGTTTATCTTTCTTTTTCCCAGATGATGAAGGGAAAAGGATTGAAGGTTAACCCCAGGGAGATAGCTGAGAAGATTTCCCAAAACATTCCTGACAATGAACTCATTGAGAGAACAGAAATCGCTGGACCAGGTGGAGTTTTATTACACGAGATGTGATCTGGACTTGCTAGGATCCAAAGAAACTTTCATGAACGATGTTAAGTAATGTTCTGTTGTTGCAGGTTTTATTAACGTTTACCTCAAGAAGTCGTTCGTGTCAAAACTTCTCAGCAACTTGCTGCTCAGCGGCGTGCAGCCTCCGGCTTTAGACAAGAAAAAGAAGGTTGGACGAACTTTATTCTTAACAGCAACTATGACTAAGATCTTCACTGAGCAGATGATACAAGTTGTACACTGACTGGCATAAGTATTCACCCCCCCCCCCCCCCCCCCCCCCCCAACTTGACCAAATTACTTACATTACAGCCTGATCTGATATGGACTTAATTTGGATTGTACATCCTGTTGCTCCACAAACGTTATGAATGTAAAAGTATTCACCCCCCGCACGGCTATGAACCCCCTAAATACATCGATCTCGATATAAATACAACTGCTGATGGAAGGCCCCAGGGTTTGTTTGAGAACATACCTAAACAAAGAGCATCGTGATGATCGAGGAGCTATCCCAAAGTTTTGGAAGAGTCAAACAATCAATCATTGATTGGTTAGGAAAAGGTTCTTTAGTTTGATGACACCAAATCAGAACAGTTTGGATTTGTACCCAGTACTACATACAGTGTGTGTCATCCTTTTCAACTGTGAAGCATGGGGTGGTAGCATTGTGTTGTGGGAATGCTCTTTACCAGCATGGACTGGGAAACTGGTCAGGGTTCAGGGCGAGATGGATGGAGTCAAATACAGGGCGAGCCTAGAAGAAAACCCGTTCTAGACTGGGTGGGAGGTTTAGCTTCCGACGGGATCACGATGCTAACGACGTTAAACCTGAACAGTTGCTGTTTGTCAACAATATTCCTCATCCAATCTGACGGAACGCAAAACGGAAAGTAAATAAAATGGTAATAATCCCAAATGAAGTCCATTTCAATCCAGTACACGATGTTGGGTAGTTCAAAGGGGAGTGAATACTTATGCGAGGCACTGTTCCGCCATGGTTTAATTCTTTTATATACGTTTCTTTTATTTTTTTTTTAGGTAATCATCGACTTCTCCTCTCCAAACATCGCAAAGGAGATGCACGTCGGTCACTTGCGCTCCACCATCATCGGGGACAGCATGTGTCGTCTTTTTGAGTATCTAGGCCATGATGTCTTAAGGTCAGTCTAGCCAGACTCTTAGTCTATTATAATAATAATAATAATAACAATATTGGCCCCTTTCTAACACTCAAGGCTCAGATGTGTATATATATTTTAAAAAAAAAATAGAATACTGGAGAGTTAAGTGGAGTCAAAGCAGAAGATATGAACCGTAATGAGCTAATTACGCCATGTTTTTATGTAACAAGCTAAGCTTCGCGTAACCATTGTAGAAAAAATTAGATGCTAACAAACTGCCAGTGAAAACGTAGTGATGCGTCTACAAACAAATTACACTCGAATTGTATATTTAAAAAAATATATAGTACTATTAATTTAATTCATCTGATGTTACTTTATTTAATAATTAATAATAAAAAATTTTCTTGTAATGTACACGAACATAAATTAAGGAGGAGTTTTAAAAAAATATATATTTTTGGTATTAAGAGAGATAATAATATCAACGATATCTATCGAGAAGTGTATTGTGATGTCGTTTATCACGATTATATCATCATATCGCCCAGTCGTGTGCCACACACACACTCATACACGCTCGCACACTCACGCACACATTGTCCCAGTAGTTTTGAGTTCTTGTGGAATTGTTCATTTCAGGTTGAACCACGTGGGAGATTGGGGCACACAGTTTGGAATGCTCATCGCTCACTTGCAGGACAAGTTCCCGAATTATCTGAGTGTTTCCCCACCAATCGGAGACCTCCAGGCTTTTTACAAAGTAAGCCACCCTTGGTTCTTTACACCTTATAGTAGCGCACCTTACTTGCGCTCATTTGTGATTTTATAAACCGTTCTAACATCCGTCGCGTCGGCAGCGTCGTTATCCTGCACGCCTAGCATCGAACCTTCGAGCCCAGTCTTAAGTCTCTCACACACCGGGACAGGTTTTCTTCTAGTACGGTCCTGTATTTGGCTCTCATCCCTGACCAGTTCTCCAGTCCCTGCTGATGAAAAGCATCCCCACAACATGATAGTGCCACCACCACCATGCTTCCCACTGGAAATGTCATCTCATTGTTGGGTTTCTGCGATACGTAGCTCTTTGTACAGTTAATTTTTGGTATAATTTCGCCACAGAACCTTGTCTCACATATTTGTTGAATCTCCAAATGAATGCCTTTCGTCAAACCCTGATTTATACTTGTTCCAGAACTTTGTCCTGGATTTATTTCGACAGCTGTTTGGTCTTCGTGATGCTGTTTGTTTGGGTATGCTCTCTAACAAACTCCGCACGCGAGTCGACTCCATCCAGATAATCATGTGACTTCTGATGGTGGCTGCTTACACCAGAACTAAATGACCAGAACTTTAAAGTTTTAAAGGAATCAATTTTTGTATTTTTATTTGATTCACCAAATATCCGTTCAAAAACATATCGTGTCGTGAGGAAGCTCGAGATTTAGAAAAATATTATTATTATTGTTGTTGTTGTTGTTGTTGTTGTTGTTGTTGTTGTGAATGCTATCGTTTCGAACGCTGATAATCCGCATTCCCTCACCTTTTCACTCTCAGGAGTCTAAGAAGCGCTTCGACGAAGACGAGGAGTTTAAGAAGAAGGCCTACCAGTGTGTCGTCAGGCTGCAGAGCAAAGAGCCAGACTTCATCAAGGCCTGGAATCTGATCTGTGACGTGTCTCGGGAAGGTGCGTTCACACCAAACTCTTAACGCTCTCGCGCTCCCGACATACAGGTCATGCTGCAGAGACTGTGAATGTAAAATAATCGCATGGCCAGCAGGGGGCAGGGCTGCATCAGAGCCGAGGTAGCATCCGAGCAGGCTTGAAGGACTGTTAATTTAATTTCCTTTCTTTTTTTTTCTTCTTTTCCCTGATTCACTGTCTGAGCAATGTTGATCTAAATCTAAATGGATGGTTGACCTAATACTACGAGACACCTAATAGCCTCGTTGTGAGATTTATTATCTGCTCCGTCCACCGTAATTGATTACACCGCAGACTGCGAGCGTATTGAAAGATGTTGCATTTATTCATCTGTGGCGCGGGTGGGGGTGGGGGGTGGGGGTGAAGGGGTGTAAACAGTGAATAATTTCGTTTCGTCGTTAGCCGTTCTCAGAAATCAAAGAGTAAGATGAGCCGTTAGTTGGTTTTTTTTTTTTTTTTTTTGGTCTTTTTTTTTTCCTGCCCCTTTTAAGGAGAGACAGCTCAGTTTTCAAGTCCATTTCACACAAAGCTTCAGGGCATCAGGGTTGAAACTAATTACGTGGAGGGATGAAAAATTGCTGCTTGGAGGCACAATGAACTCAGCACTTGTAGGCCTCTTTATTTTACTTGCATAGCTTTATAAGGATTTTGCAGCGAGTTAAATTGACTTTACGGTAATAAGAAGGTAATATACAAGCGTGGGTCCGTGTTGAACAAATCGATCTTGTTAAAAGTTGACAAAATGTGAAATAATTAATAAACCGGATCTGGATTATAGTTTCTGAAGTCTGAATGGCAGACAAGACCAAAAAGCGTAATTCTAGTTCTCGATTAAATCCTTGATAAATTGGGATTTTTGGCGAAACTTTGTCCAGTTGAATGCTCCAACCAGACCCAGTGCACAAATAGAGACTTTCCCCCGTGAAGGACAATGGGTCGGTGTTTGTTAGATTTCCCTAAAGTCCGTCTTCCGTAATTAAGCGATACTGTCCCTCTGGGTTTGTTTTGAATTTATTTATTTATTTATTTATTTTCTTTCTCTCTCTTTTCCTCTTCCTCTCATGTCTGCAAACGAGACAGAGTTCCAAAAGGTCTACGACTGCCTGGGCATCCGTATTTTGGAGCGAGGGGAGTCGTTCTACCAGGACATGATGACCGACGTGGTGAAGGAGTTCGAAGAGAAAGGTGAGTGGGACGTTACAGGTTCTGATTCGTCTTGCTGTGGATCTCACTCGTTCGGCGTAAACGGCCGAACATAGATAATCATCGGCAAATATGTCGGTTGATTATTCAGGTTTGTTTTGTGTATGAGACACCATGCCCTTGAATGTGAATTACATCATGGCAGATCCTTTGCACTGTATTAAACAATCTGAACATTAGAGAAATAGGGTATGAAGTGCAAAAATGTGTATCCACTAGGGGGCAGCATTGCTTTAAACTTCTCTCTCTCTCTCTCTCTCTTTCTCCTACTTCTCCCTCTCTGTCTCTCACTCTCAGGCCTGGTGGAGTTGGACGAGGGCAGGAAGATTGTATTCATCCCTGGCCAGCCCATCCCTTTGACGGTGGTGAAGTCGGACGGCGGCTACACGTACGACACGTCGGACCTCGCAGCCGTGCGCCAGCGCCTCTTCGACGAGAAGGGTGACATCCTCATCTACGTTACAGACAGCGGGCAGGTGCGTTAGTATCGCCTCTCGCTTGTGTGGTCAGTGATCCCACCAACATCCGACCGCCGACCAATCATATCACCTTGTCAGTTCAGAAAGTTCCGCCTCTCACACTAGCATTCAGTTATATATATATATATATATATAATATATATATTACATTACACACACATGCACACACGTGTGTTTATTCCCTGATAGGCTACGCACTTCCAAGTGGTGTTTGCTGCGGCGAGAGCGATCGGCTGGTACGACCCCAAGGTCACGCGCGTGGAGCACGCTGGTTTCGGAGTGGTTCTGGGAGAGGACAAGTACGTACAATGTTCAATTAATAAGAAAGCAGATTGTGCACTGTCCCATTTTTTTTTTTTTTTTTTTTTTTTTTTTTTTTTTTGCTTTACATGCCGGCCTGTTCATATTCCTCTAATGCACTCTTTCTGTGGCACAGGAAGAAATTTAAAACCCGCTCGGGGGACACGGTCAGGCTAATGGACTTGCTGGAAGAGGGTTTGAAGAGATCCATGGACAAGCTTAAAGAGAAAGAGAGAGATAAGGTGAGCGCATTGGGCACAAACAAAGCAGGGGGACACAGGTTTATTCGTTCATTCTCTGTTCTGCTCCTTCCGTTCCACGCTAAATTCCTCTCAGAGCGCCTCACTTCACTGCTTAACCCTTTCCTGGCTTTTCCAGCGGTTTGCTTCAAACAATATCACGGCGCAGCAAATAATAACAAAATGTAGACGTACTGTCGAGCGTTCGACTCCCGAAGACCTGCAGCGACTTCTCTAAATAACCCCGTGAACCCTCTGGAACGAAGTGATGATCCGAGTTCCCTTCGGTCAGCATCACTTGATCTGACGGGCTGTTTAACAGTTAGATCATCTTAAATATCCTTCTTATGCCTCAACGGCTGGAAGCTTTTTGTTTTTGTTTGTTTGTTTATTTGTTTGTTTTTTTCGCCCAAGTGTATTAGCTTAGCCGGATGCATCATCATCATCATGCGTTACATGTTTGTTATCGACCCACTCGCGAAGTCCGGCCTCGTGGAAAAGTACGAGTTTGATGCGGCGTTCACGTGCGTTCACCTCATCGTAGTTCCGATACTTCCTAAAAAAAAAAAAACTAAAACGTAGATCTGCTCCAGCACGTTGGAAGTTTCGTTTGTTTACTGTGTGATTTATTTTTTTTCCCGCATCGTCGTAGCGGGTGTAAGGTCAGGGGACATGGCCGATTTGCTCGTTCAGTGCTATTTCATGAGACGCAGGTTCATTTGTTAAACGTGTTCTTGCAGGTTTTGACGGCGGAAGAGCTGATCCAGGCTCAGCGCGCCGTCGCCTTCGGCTGCATCAAGTACGCGGACTTGTCCCACAACCGCATCAACGACTACGTCTTCTCCTTCGACAAGATGCTCGACGACAGGGGCAACACTGCCGCGTACCTGCTGTACGCCTTCACCCGTATCAGGTGCGCGTCTCTCGTCCGCTCGGGATCGATGGCTGTAAGCGAGGTGTGCAGGCTACATTCGTTCTCGAGCTAGCGGGAAAGGAGCAGTCTCACTGCGGCTGCTCGATGGACCCTGTACAAATCAATACCTCTCACAGGGAAACTCTGTGTGTGTGTGTGTGTGTGTGTGTGTGCGCGCGTGTGTGTGCATGGAGGGGAGTTGGATATTTCAGGTCGCTCTGAAACATGGTGGAATTAAGTATTGGCGCCCTTCACCACTCTCATTGCGTCAACTATACCTCATGACTAACTTTGCGCAGCTTTAATTTATTTAACACGATACGGTCGTGCTAATTTCCCCCATGAGATATCAGCACCGTTAAATTTTTATATCATTTAATATTTATCATTTAAAACGTGACCGTGTGGATGCACTTATGCCTGTGCAAATACCCTGCATCATGGCTTTTTTTTTAAATTTTATTATTATTATTATTGTTATTGTTTTTATAAACGTCTTACATGCGTTTCAGTGCAGTGGGGGGTGGGGGGTGGGGGGGGGTTTGCTATTTTTATCTTCTTATTTGTATTCCACATAGTATCTCGTGAAATATGTATTAAAATGTGTGAAATTATTTATATACAGTAATTCACAAGTCAGACAAGATTCCTTGGATACCTCACAGATGGTAAAAGTGTGTGAATGTGTGTGTGCTTGGGTTTTTAAGCTCTGCGTGAGGGTCAGATGATGGTATTTCCTAAGACTTTTTTTGGGGAGGGAGGGAGGGAGGGAGGGAGCGAAAACTAAAAGAGCCAAAAATGGGATTTTTAGTGACTGAGGTTGAGATTTGTGGTAGGTATGGTGGTGTTGTTTAGCTACAGCCATTTGTAATTCAAGGGACACACCTCACATGGATAAACGTGTGTGTGTGTGTGTGTGTGTGTGTTCCTCTGAAAGGCAGTTGGCCTCATGGCAGGAGTTCAGAGCTTCTCACCTACTGAGATCTAGCTCTTATCCTGCTTTTTTTTATTTATTTATTTATCTATTTATTTATTTATTTATTTATTTTTTTAACCAGGGAGTAGAAACGGGAATGAAAAAGAAAACCACAGACGGACAACGTTTTTTTTTTCCTTTTTTTTTTCTTCTTCTTTGAACGTAAACAAGAAAGTGAACAAAACCTGTCTTGATTGTTCTGGCGTGAAAGGGGTTAATAACTAACACAAATTATTAATTAGTGAAGCGGTATTAGTGAGACCAGCAGGGGGCGCTCACCATGGTGTCTGTGTGAGTCCTAATGCCCCGGTAGAGTCACGTGGACACTGTACTGTAAAAACAGCACCGTCTTTCGGATGAGACGTTAAACCGAAGTCCTGACTCTCTGGGGTCATTAAAAATCCCAGAGTAGGGGTATAACCCCGGGGTCCTGGTGAAATTCCCCCATTGTCCCTTGTCTATCATCCCCTAATAATCCCCATCTCTGAATTGGCTACATCACTCTCTCTGCACTAATAGCTGGTGTGTGATGGGTGTTCAGGAGCACTATGGCTGTGGTCGCATCATCCAGGTGGATGCTACACACTAGTGATTAGTGATGGTTGAGGAGATACCAACCCCCTCCCCCAATACAATGTAAAGCACGTCGCGTGTCTACAAAAGCGCTATATAAATGTAACTGTAAAGGAAGATATGACGTTAGACAGACGGATCGTGCTCGCGGTGATAATCCGCAGCGTCACATCTGAATAAAACCTCCTTCGCTTCATGTGCAGGACACGTGCGACGATCGACTGACCCTAGCGCCGAGAGCGTAAAGAACCTTAAGGAACGCTGGAGCAGGAACGTAGTAATACCGCCGAGTAATAATCCCAGTCTCGTCATGTTCTCAGGTCCATAGCCAGGCTGGCCAACATCGAAGAAGCGGCACTGCGCAAAGCGGCCGAGACGTGCGAGATCCTGCTAGAGCACGAGAAGGAATGGAAGCTCGGCAAGTGCATCCTGAGATTTCCCGAGATCCTGCAGAAGATCATGGAAGACCTGCTGTTGCATACGCTATGCGACTACCTCTACGAGCTGGCCACCACCTTCACCGAGTTCTACGACAGCTGCTACTGCGTAGAGAAGGACCGGCAGACAGGTGAGGCTCGCAGCGTGGCCGTGAAAACGCCAGGGTTAGGTGCTAAATACAAACCGGCTGGACTTAATAGGCAGTTTGAGGCTTGATTAGGGTTTTAATCCACCGAGCTGGCGTCGTGCCAAGGAATTATTTTACAGTGTTAAACACACGGGCGAGCTCTGTCAAAACCCGAACCGTTACGCCGTCAACGTGATTATCACCAGCTCTGCAATCTGATTCAATTTCGATCACGATAAAGTTCAAGTGGACGCGGTGCTGTACTGCCCCCGATGTTAGCCGTCTTGCACACGTGTAGATAAAAGTAAGTCTGCCCCCCCCAGGCTTTAGATCTCGGAGCACTAGTTATAAGACGTAATGTCGTGTCAGACGCGGGACTTCAGTTCAGTGTTCCTCAACTCCTATAATTAGATTAGTCTGATTAAGCGACATTGATGAAACCTAGCTCCTTTTAATCGCGACGAGTGACAACGGCGTTCCGCTAAAAAAAAAAAAGAAAAAAAAAAAAGAGACGAGAAGCACCACTGAACTGTGACTAGTAATGATGGAGGGGGAAAAAAGTTGATTTGGAAGTATGGTGATTAGATCTTCTTTGTGAAGATGTTAATTAATGTCTGAGTGGAGATTTGATGTAATCTACTCCCGTTTTATCGCTATATCACCGAGGTAAGAGGATACAGATGAAGTCATTTACTGTAGTTATTCGTGTTGTCCAGTAGATGGCACTTAAGAGCCAGAATGCAGCCCGTGTTTGGCTCTGTAGATCATCTTGTGTATATTTATTGCTTAATTCATTCAGCTGATTGTACTAATTACTTTGAATGGCCAAATCAGTCGCCGGAAAGAATGTCGTTGCACATTTTTCAGGCTTCTTCGTTACGCCATTTTTCCTACTGAATCATTTTTTTTTTTTTAAGCATTCCTTTGTTGGGGGATTCAGTGAAGCAGGAACACTGCCTCGCTTAACATTCTCCTTTGGTGATGTTGTTGTTAATGACTTTTTCTGTGAGAAGGTCTCGCTTAACGTCACCGCTTTGCCGTTCTTATTCCCCAGGAGAGGTGGTGAAAGTGAACATGTGGAGGATGCTCCTGTGCGAGGCCACGGCCGCCGTCATGGCCAAAGCCTTTGACATATTGGGCCTCACACCAGTCCAGAGGATGTGACCTACCGGATGCATCGACCGCACGACCTTCCCAGCCAATTACGAACGTCCCGTTGAATCTGTACCGTAAACCAAATAAAACCCAAACGGCTTTAACGTGTTTTGGTCTCCCGTTGCTCGTTTTTCTTCCTCGGAATAGATATCCAGAGATTGAGCGATGGACCTGTCGGAGCTGCCGTCCCGATTGTGTACAGCTCTGCTATAACTCCTCGCTATAATCTCCAGCTTCCCAGAAGACACTGGTGCGACTCTGTTGACGGCGGTGAAGGCGATGAATCTAAAAAAGCGCAGCTCTTGTTCTTGTCGAACAATAAATACAAGTTAAAGTTATGTAAGCTTTATATAATTGACCTGACATCCTTTATTCGTTTCGCAATTTAACATCGGAGTACGCTGCTTTAACTCATCGCTCAAAAGGAGCAGTCGTTTTTTTTTTTTTTTTTTTCCCTTTCCCCACCACTCAGTAAAACAGGAGATGATCCAATCGACATATATGAATCCGGAATGATTTGCACGAGTGTTTTGAACTCTTTGATGTTAAGCCCCGCCCCCTTCCCGAGATTTGGCAATACTTTGTCGGGGACCTCTCTAGGTGAAAGGTGGTGTAGAGTGAATACACACCACTACATGTTCCCCAAACTATATTCTAATCTACTGTAGATAGAAATAATGATTCATTCTGTTTCCTAATCAGAGAAACGTATTTTGTACGGCGTACTATAGTTAAGCACAAAGCTGCGATGAATTGGACGTGAATGATTAATGCCATGCCTTGGCCTGATAATCGGTATGGAGATTAATTAGACAGATTTTACTTTCAGGGCTTTTTTTTTTTTTTTTTTTTTGTTCTTTAGGCACTACCAGCACACTTCCTGATAAGTGTGGGATGTAGCGCTGAAGGTAAATATCTTGGTTTGCTCTTCCTTATCTTATTATTAACTCCAGCTCTTGAACGTGTCTGTTATTTTCCAAGAGCTTTACGCAGTGGGGAAGGTGTTTAAACAGGGGCTTTAACGACTCTTTGCATTTTAACGTCGCTGCTACGAGTTCTCACTCAAGAATAGGAGGAAAGATCAGTCGTCGTTTATCGCCTCGATAAGATCAGCGGACGAGCCGATCGATAGGTGGACCTGGAATGATTGACAACTTGGAAGCCCCGCCCCTTTCCTCCTATCACACACCTATCTCTTGTCTCGATTTCCCACTTGAAAGAGATGCTGATTTATATTATTATTATTATTATTATTATTATTATTATTATTATTATTATTATTATCGTCCCTTATTACTATACACAGTGCCCTCCACTAATATTGGCACCCTTGGTAAATATGAGCTGTGAAGGCTGTCAAAAATGGTCTTTATTGTTGAACCTTTTGATCTTTTGTTAAAAAAATTCACAAAAATGCTCGCAAAAATAAAACACATTTATATGTAAAAAAAAAAAAAAAAGTCTTTGTTAAATATAGGTATGCGACAATTATTGGCACCCTTTTTAGTCAATACTTGCCAAGATAACAGCTCTGAGTCTTCTCCTATAATGCCTGATGAGGTTGGAGAATACATGGAAAGGGATTTGAGACCGTTCCTCCATACAGAATCTCTCCAGATCCTTCACATTTAACAAATAATGTTTATTTTTTTGGGCAGGGATAAACCTGTGTTGTGTTTAAAAAGTGCCACATGTAACAAATTACTTCTAATATTAATGCTAATTAGAAAGTGATTAAAATTCAGGTTTATTTAAAAAAATATTTCCACACCAGTGACTGAAAAATATAGCTTCAGTTATGATGTGTTCCTGTGTTGTCATGTCAAGTGTTAAAGTGGGGGGAAAAAAAGGAGGTGCTAGCTTCCTGTCCTAGCTTCATTCACAGAAATTTTTCACAGATAAAATTTATTACACATCAAACAGTTACTGTATCGTGAAGAAAGCTTAATAAAACAGCTCAGCCAGTCCCCCAAAGTCATCTTTAATGGTTTAGATATGTTCAGATAATCTCCTCTGTAACATTTAATACATTGTTATATTAAATTATATTAAGTCCATCATAAAAAGATTTGGAAGTTCAATAAAATTAATCACACATCTTTAAATATGTATCAAAACATATTCATATTGCAATGTTATTCGAAGCCTGGCGTTCAGTGGACGTCCTTAAACTCCGCTATAATATTCTAGATCACATTCGTAGATCACTCTTCGATGGAGGAGCTGAGCATTGTCGGAAACGCTTTCGAACACTGGAATAAATACGAGAATGTTTGCTAGTTACGGTCTCCAACATGAATCGGGGTCACGGTCGCTCAAAGTCCTCGTTCACGCAACACGATACGTTTTAAATTCCGGCGCAAGTCTAGTTATCTTATTTGTGATTTTAAAAACATTGCTACTTGACAGATGATTTGCTCACCTTTCTCCGCATTTGGCTCCGTAGAGTTGTTATTGCACCTAGTGGTCAAAAATGGGAAGTGCACCACACACTAATAAATAGAGGGCAGGAATCACTCTGCCCCATGATCGCTTTATACACGTTTTTCATAAGGGAGGAGCAGCGGATAGGACGGTTAATGACAGGGTTGCCAGGATCGCAGATTTTACGCCAAATTGAGCTCGCCGCCTAGATTGTTTTACAGCAGATGATCTGAATTAAATCGAATAAAGTTTTTGCGACGAAAGGTAAGGTTCTGCAGACAGTGCATCTATGATGTACAGAACCATTTCTATGGTAGTTTAAGGTCTTTTGTGTGGTCTTTGAGATGTTGCTGAACCCTGGCAACCCTGGTTAACGATATTAGCTCTTCGGGAAACACACCTTCTGTAAGGAACACGGTTGAAAAGCCTAAAACCGCTCAAAACGAGCCGCTGGATTGTACACCGGATGACTGGAATGTTGTCGACTCCATTATAAGTCAAATATGGTAGCCTCTCAACTTTATTTTGTTTTGTTGTTGTTGTTGTTATTGTCACCTCGCCTTAGCAAAATCTATGATCACGAGCCACTGCTTTAGGTAACGCGCCTGTGGCGTCTCCACATCGAACGGCATCGAGTCCGACTCCCCAAAGAAGCAGATTTTCACATTGTAACCCAGTCGTCCTTTTAAAAACTGTTGGTGTCTGAGACAACCTTTGCAGTCTGTTAGCTTGTGAAACGGTCCTTCAAATGGGATAAGACATTTCATTACTCTGACACTCTTCCTTGTCAGTCTTGATAAGCCAAGCCGACCGACTGTCCTGGAACATCTCATCATACGGTTGCTCCTCTTCATCAACCAGAATCGTCTCTGCATCACAAAGGCTCTGTTATTGTCCTCCGCTGCCCGTGAAACACCTTCTGAAATCCCGTTTGCTCCTCATACGACGATATATATGTATATACTTTCTTCCTTTTGTTCTTCTGAAGGGCTTCCTCGCTGTCCTTTCATAGCTTCGCGTCTTTCGTCTTGGGCTTAAAGGAGTCCCTAATTGCCACCAGCGTGGATGAAAGCAGGTGCCCACCAACTTTATTGTGCCACTCCAGAGATCGGCCCCTGATAAAGAAAGACAGTTATTTTCTGCTCCATGCCGGGATTCTGAGATTCATGGGCCGTGAGAGCCTCGCACAAAGACTAGTTTACTTTCAATTTCCTCCTTCGCTAATGAGATGGGCCCCAATAGGCATGCAGACAATGTTAAGCAGACTTAAAAGGAACAAATAAACATGAGAAGCTGCCATTGGCCTAAATGAATGTCAACAAATCTTCTACTTGCCACATTTTTGTGCTGTGTGTTTTTAATAAGACTAAAGGGATAGGATTAGCTGAGTGGAATCCGCTGTCGCAAAAGTGGTTGTAATTAACTTAACGGTTGTGACAGAGATGAATTTAATTCACACGCAGCACTAGACCAGTCACTTTGCTTTGGCAGTAAACCGTATAATGCAATATAGAAGTAAATATATAGTCTCTTCCCTCTTCCCTTACGTTCCAAAACCTGTCAACTAGCAGGTAAGATGCCAGTCAAAATAGCTAGCGCAATATTTTCAAATGATTGCTCTAGGTCTTTTTTTTTTTTTCTTTCCTTTTCACCGTGACAGTACAGCCCTGGTGCGCGCTTCAATTTTCTCAACAGCGTCTGTCCTTATGTTTAATTGATTGTACTTGCTGCCAGAGCCATCGCTTCGAATGAGTTATGCAGGAAACTCCTGCGCTAATCTCCCAAGAACATAACGGAGAACATCCACTGGGAACTTTCCCTATCTTGCATTATTTTCACCCTTGTAGATGATCAGCAGTACTCACCTGGTATCTGTGCGGCAAAAGTGTGTGAGTCGTGACTTTTTTGGCCCCGTCGGCTCCACGAGGAACATGCAGCGCAGCACTCGGGCTGTAACCCCTCTGTTTGATATGTCAGCTTGTTCGACTGAAGTGGCCGCCACGAACAGAGGCCCCGATGAAGGATCAGACTGCCACGTCCTGCAGGTACACGTGGGGTCGAGAAGTTCAAAAGCCGAACATGAGTATATAGAGCACGCATATTGAATAACAGCAGCACGGTCGTTGATTCTTAGTGTTACTGGAGACTAGTAGTTTGAAAAGGCAAAGGGTGAGCGTGTATACAGCGTCTCTTCGGGATCCGATCAGTTCTTTTTTTTTTTTTTTTTTTTTTTTTTTTTTTTTTTTACAGTAATACGAAAAGTCTTGTATGTTTTTCTTTTTCTTTTTTACAACAATCTGAAAGTGCTGGCTTGAACCTTTAGTGTTTGTGTTTTTGTTCGTTTGCCGTTGACGGACCATGTAGAAACGGAGATATACTAAGTTAAGTTTGATAGAAAAAAAAAAAAAAAAAACCACACGTTTGTTTTGACGATCAAACTTGCCACTTTTTGTCGTATAAAAAAAAAAAAGAAAAGAAAAGAATGATCAGGTCATGATGACTAATCTGTGCTGAAAAAAAATATACAAGACACTTGCCTGGCAAACATTTTTAAAGGTTTTGTACATACATAGGCAAAATGGTCACCACCCCTCTTCATCGAGATCTACCTTCCTGCAGGTTTCAACCGAAATCTAACACACCTGTTTTTGTTGATCAAGAGCTTCTTAAAGCAATGGTTAGATGGTCAGGTGGGCACGATTATGTTTGGAGATAAAGCCTTCAGGAAGGTAGATCTCCAGGAACAGGGTTAAAGGGTCGAAAAGCATTATTAGACCTACCAAAAAACTACTACTGTTAAGAGACCTGCTTAGTATTGTCTATTCTCACAAATAGCCTTGATATAAAGCCTTGTTGCTACAGTCAATCATTCTTATGACACTTTTAACCTTGTTTAAGGCCCGTGATGCTGGGATTTTGGACTGATTCCTCCAGTCCATCCCTGTTGAACTATTTCAATCCTCCTGATGATGACGTTAATGTTATTTATTCTTTCATTCATCATTATTAGTATCAACCAGTTTCATTTCCTGCAAAGGAGTCTCCGAGGAGTTGGACGTCGTTAAGGTTATTGTTCGAGAACCCAACCATGGCAGCTTGTCAGTGTTGGGATTTGAACGCACATCTTTTCTAATCAGTAGACTAAAGCCTTAACTACCACGTCCCAACCTTTTCGTTAGATCCTGTCGCTGGCTCAGTACCTCAAAAGCAGATGTTGCAGTGGTGGTCTTGTGCCAACCGCTTGCAAGGTGTACCGGTAGATCTCAGAATCCTTGTCCAAGGTGTCCACGTCGCTGTGCTGGAGGTCGCTTTGCCACTGACCGTGCTCTCTTAGGACACGTTGAAAAACATCTTTCTGGGGAGCGTCCACTTCGACCGTCCCCCTCCACAACGGCAACGGGTTACCATCCTCCACCTGCAACAAACGTTGTCGTTGTCACCATTTACCCTTTCTGTGTTTCTTTGGAAAGCGTCAGCTCGTTCGCAACTTTTCAGGTTTACCGTTTCAAGTTTATACCACATGACCGCTCACCTTTTTAAATGCCACATCCACGTGATCGGAGGTGGAGCAGATTACCCAGCTTTTGGTCTTCTCCCTCGCTTCCCTCAGGAGCTGCTGGACGCAGAGGTCTAGCCGGGCGCGGTCTGCTAGGTCGGACTCGTTTGTGTTTAAAGCAGAGCCTCCGTCCATGTTCGGGGCGTCTTCGTTAAAGGTGCTGGGATTCCTTTTGTGCCAGTAATGTGGCATCTGAATGAAATTGAGATTGAGTCTGATTGGTGAGGGATATTTATGCTAAAAAATCCGTAAAAAATACAAATCTATAGTATTATAGATGCATGACGTTTATAGGACATTGGAGCCGTTAACTAATTATAGTTAGTTTACATTACATTGACATTTACAGCATTTGATGACTCCACATGCCAAAGTGTCCTTGGGCAAGACGCTGAACCCCGAGTTGCTCCCGATGGCAAGTTAGCCGCTTGCGTGGCAGCTCTGCAACCATTGGTGTGTGAGTGTGTGTGTGTGTGTGTGAATGGGTGAATGAGACACAGTGTAAAGCGCTTTGGATAAAAACGCTATATAAGTGCGCCATTTACCATTTTATGTCTTTGGATCAACCATTGTTGTATTCAAATGTGCTTTATAAATAAAAATTTGTCATCTGCCCTGTGGTGTAGTGTCAGAATTGTGTGTGCGTGGGGGTGACGTTTTATCTCCATACATGCCTTCATAACGTATCATACAGCACTGACTGACTAGATACGAGTATATCAGCTATTACTGTATGTTTAATAGACTTTCAGAAACTCTTGCAGTTTTTTTTTAAGCTTCGGATCTACTTTAATTGTTTATCAACCCTTCCATATTAATACATTTATTCTCATGCAAATTAGGAGAAGCTGCAGCATTTCAGCGACCTTGATTTTCTTTAATATGCAGCCTTGAGTCTTCCATTGAATACTTCTGTATGCACTGTTCATTTGTGATTCATCCGAGGATGCGGTGCATTAACGAAGTGGCCAGATTACATCTAATGACTTTATTGTGGTGCTAATCCAGGGTGGAGTAAAAGACTAATCTGCATCTATATAAAAAAAAAAAAAAAAAACACGACAATGTGGCGCCCCCTATCTGTGTACAGTCTTGAGTAAGTAGGATCCCTGTCGGACATGAAATTCACACCGCTTGGCAACGTTCGTTTGTCATTTAGCAAGCTACGAATTATGAATTCGACGGTAGCTAATAGCAAACTTAAGAAGTACGATGTTATCGTATGTTGTGATCAGTTGAACCAGGGAATAGATTACTTCCGTGTTAGCTAGCTAAGTGTACTATTTCGTCGCTGTTGGGAAATGATGAAATGACTTCAAACCAGCTTACCACAGCGAGATTTTTCAAGTCGTTTCATATGATATGACATTCGTAAACGGCTACCCCTTAGCTACAATCATGATTGTATGGATTTGTAGCAAAAGTGTTATCGTAACATACGGTTTGCTTTTACAATTGGTGTAATATACACTATATGGCCAAAGGTACTTGTATGTGGACGTCTGATCATCACACTCTACACCCATATGCGGTTCTTCTCCAAACTGTTCAACCACAAAGTTGGAAGCACACAATTGTATAGAACGTCTCTGTACGCTGTAGCGTTACAATTTCCCCTAAGAACTAAGAATCCCAAACACTGTTCCAGCATGACGACGCACCTGTGCAGAAAAAGTGCGAGCTCCATGAAGACGTGGTGTGTGAAGGACGGAAGAAGTTGGAAGAACTCGCGTGTCCTGTACAGAGCCCTGACCTCAACCTTTACTGAACACCTTTGGGATGAACTGGAGCCTCCTCACATCAACATCAGCGCCTGACTTCGACCTCACTAACGCTCTTGGAGCTGAATGAACACGAATCCCCACAGCCATGCCCCAAAATCTAGTGGAAAGCCTTCCCGGGGGAGTAGAGAACGGATTCGGAATAGGATGTTCAATACTCAGGTTGTCCACATACCTTTGGCCATATAGTGTATGTTAGATTTTTAAAGCAACCCTCCTGCCACTGGTGGAGTTACGCCACGCCACCTGCATGCAAGATTCGAATTAAAACCGGGAAAAGGGCACAGTACCTGGAACAGTCTGGTGCACTCCGTCACCAAATGTGCTAGCCCCTGAGTAGCAGCCAAGTTCTCACTCAGATCTCTCTGGTCCGGTCTTCCCAAGCTGTACTTCCTTTGCCCTGCCCTGTGTTAAAAAAAAAACCCCAAACAAACAAACAGGAAATGTCATAAGAATACTCTGCAATTCATACACCGACCATGCTTAGACGCCTTGTGGAAATCCTAACTAGGATCATTCCTTCCTGTTCCATCTGCTGGGAGAGTTGACTGAGAAATTGTTGTTATGATGAAAAGTTATTGCCCCTCTTAATATTTCATTTTTCAGGAACATTGTGCTGAAGTTTTCTGGAGATCCTGTCCAGGTTTACTTTTTTCCCTTTCACACAAAAACAACCTTCAATCCAGCAGCGCTTGGTGTTTAGTTACAGAAAAGATATTATTTCTGCAGTCTGACAATTTGTTGCACTCCACCCAAAAACTCAGCAGGAAGACGGCGCTGGAAAAGAGATTACAGGCTCAACCGCCTGGATGTGTTTACTCTACGGCGCTCTGCCGGTGACGTCGTTACAATCTCGACTTCCTCTCGTTGACGTTATCGTGGCCCGTCATCTCCAAACACAGCATGTCACGGAGGAAGTACGGACATGGCGAGTGTAAGGGACGGTCGTCTCCAGAATTATTCGCACCGTCGGCATCCAGATTTTATAGACGGTCAATAATCGCATGGAAATTCAGATTTTATACCTCAGTGAAACAGGAAGTCATGGACTTCATGGATGGAGATTATTAGGGGGCCATGATAGAGAAGGGCCAATGGGGGAATTTCGGCAGAAAGCCACTTTTTTACGAAAGGTAAAATAAAATACATCTAACTTACAGAATTGCTAGATTGCCAGACAAATGTCCAATATTTTTAAATATATATATACATATGAAAGAAAATGTCAAAGACCTGCTGCTGGTGCTGTCTCTCTTGAGAACATTGAGATGGAAAAGAGATGGGGCCAAGCAAACAGCAATATTTGTCGGGGTCATCTGGTTTTCCTCCACACAGGCCACCACTTCATGGAGGAAGAAGAGGAGGCACTGAAGAGCTTCTCGGTTCTCATCCGGCAGGAGGAAGATGGCTGCCTGGACTGCTCCAAACTGTTGATCCTTTGGGAAGTCTGTGGTGGATGAAAGGATGACTCGGTGAAAGAAATCCGAAAGCATATCCAGAAAGATAAGTGTCTCAGAAAACTTAACGACTACGTGCGACATGTTTTGTAATTCTCATGATCGATATTCTTTAGATATCTATGGAACTATGGAAGGAGGTCTGCTTGGGAATGCCTACACTGGTAGATGTGCAGGAAACTCTCGCACAGCTTGCTGGAGAAAATGGGCTCGGGCAGGTCTCTGAAATATTGCTTTATCATGTCGGCTACGTCGAACGCAGACTGGCCCTCAAAAGAAAAGCCGTCAGGGTCGGCTTCAATCATGTCCCTTAGATACTGAATTCGTGATTTGACCCCAGACTTCCGGAAGAGGCCGACCTGTTGAACAGAAATAATAAAACGTGTATGATGATGACCCTATGACCCTAAAAATAACCCAATGCTCGTATCTACCTTTGGACTAGGCAAAAGTTTCTTCTTCTAGCATGGAATTTATTCACGGATGACGTACTGAGGATCTCACCTGATCCAGGCATTCAGTCTTAAGGAACTCCATTGCTCTGAGGATGCTTGGAGGCAGAGGTTTTCCTGACCTCTGGACACTCTGAAGCAAAGCTACACCAAACACCTTCCTGTTCTTGTGGTCCGAAGCGTTCGTCTTTCTGTAGACTTTCGGGACTGTCCTACGGTGGAAAAACACACGATGTTCACTCACTGCGTATCAAACATGACTGTGGGCTGCAAAAAAAATATAGGACAAAAGATTTCTTTTTTAAAACTCAAGAGTTTTAATGTTCTTTGAAAGATATCGAGAAGAACCTCTTATGGACTGCTTCATTAAAGCTTGTGAGTGTTCTTGTGAGTGTTTGACATTTCATTTGTCTGTTGGAGTGCGCTCTTCTCTACTTCTACTTACTCGAGTGTTTAACGACGTGAGCAAACTGCTAGTAAAGAAACGAGTTAAACAAATACAGTTTTTTTGACTAGTTGAGACTAGTCATGCGGCAGCCAGGGACTAAAGGGAATATTCCGTGTGAAGCTTGCAGGGCTGAGCGAGAGGTCAGATTTCAAGGTCAAGTTTGAGGGGCAAATAAACCCTACATTAATTAACATGAATGTGAGTCTCTGCACATCACATTTACATTTAATTCATTTCTCCTTAACTACCTGGTCAGGGTCATGGTGGTTTCAATTGGGCTACTAGTTTGGGAAATAGACCAGCTATATTGATTAGAAAATAACCAAATAAATAAAACAAACGAAGAAGGACAGAACAACAACAACATATGAATATTTGGAATATAAACAATATGATTTGGAGCACCTTATGTACAGTATTGGGTAAATATTGACTTGTGTACGAAGAATTCGCGATAAATTTCAGACGTCCGTCGATAGAGATTTTTGCGAAGATCGGATCTGATCTGATTATGTCGGAAACTCGACTGCAGTGCTCACAAGCTATGCACCTGAAGGGCCACTTGTCATTATTTGATTCAGATCAAACTTAAAAGCCATTCAAGTCTCAGATGCCAGGAACTTGCCCACCTATCCAACAGTGAATTTACCAATTTCCATCTAATGGGGTTTCCTTTGATATCAGAGCTAGCAAAGCTTTTCATTAGACTTTCATTTCCATTTCGGGCCTAACGCTCTTTAGCATCGAACTACACATTTGAATTCAATTAAAAAGACAATATCGGTATCCTCTTCATTCCATTATTCCAACGATGTTCCACTACCGGCTGAACACGGCACAAACATCTCTGGACTTCCTGTGGCTTTGTAAACTGCAGCTGATATTGTTCTTTGGAAATGAAAAGAGAGGAAGAAGTCACTGGACTGCAGCAGACAAGACTTATCTGAAATCAAGGATCATACACAGAATTGACTGTGCTGAATACTGAATGTAGTGTGTGTGTGTGTGTGTGTGTGTGTGTGTGTTGGGTATGGGTGGGGGATTTAACAAGGTTATTTCTTTTGTACTTAGCCCAGTGGTTGTTAAAACAGATAGACCATTACTTTCCCCTCAAAAAGTCAATTACGCTGTCCTTTTTGCTTTAAGCAATCAGTATTACTCCAGTTTCTGCACAGGAACTTAGAATGTCCAATGCTTTATTACTCCCACGTTGTTTTTTACGTACGTGGTGGTGTCGCAGGACGACATTATCAACGGCATAGCTGCCAAACAAAATGAAGTCGAGAGGCTAGCACACTTGACTTATCCTGTAGGCTGCCATTTAGTGATTTTGTACAGCAACAAGGTAATGAATAGGGGGTTCGGAGTTGACGAATCCGGCGCACAAATCTAGCATTTCATATCGAATGCAGATCAAAAGAGCTGGCAGTAAAGATCGGGCAGATGCAAAAGCTGTTAGCAAGAATGCAACAACGTGAAAGAGAAAGGAAAATGGAAAAAAAAAATAAGGCGTCAGCATATGAATGTCCTTAAAAGCTGTGTTCTTATCATCGAAAGAATACAATATCGGCACATCGAGTGATTCTTTTCCTCAACAGGAAGTAGTATTGATACTTGATTTATATTTTGAGTCTCAGTAAATAATGTATTGTCTGGTGTTATTAACCCTCATGATGTCTTTGATAGACAGTCGCCACTAGTTTCCACCAAAGAAACTACTTTGGGGGCCTGGAACGAAAGAAAGTAGAATGGTAAGTTATGTATGCGAGTGGAGGACCGCGAGTACTTGGACTCGGATGAACTTGAATAGTCTGGTCCTGGTTTGCTGTTAGCACTTGACAAGGAAACAATCAAACAGGAAAAACTCCAGTATTTCCAAAGGCAACTGCCCTGGTCGGTGGTCATCATCTCAGTCCGAGAACCATGGTTACTTGTTGTATATTAGTCTGGTAAATGGTGTGTTTCCATAAATAAAAAATGATTGATTCGCTAAACCTGGTCTCTCTCACTTCTACACACATTATAACATTTGTTCTTTTAGCAGTTCCTTCATCCTTTTTTAAATTTTTTTTTTATCTGCGTTAGCTCAACTTACCAGTTCCATCCTTGCTTGCTGAAGGGTGAGTGTTTGTCCATCAGAACAGTCAATCTGAGCAAACTCAGTCTCTGCAGCATGGAGACACATGGGGCAAGCTGGGACTCGATGGCTCCGGTGGTGGGGCTAGATGTTAAGATCTGTTCACTGCACCAGTGAAGTTTCTGAGCACTGAAAATGTACAGCATTGTTTGCTACTGCGATGTAACAACAGATCAGATGTGTTTACAATTTTCCGAAAGGTGGTGTGATTGTAACTTACCCGGGGAACTGGACGGTACGTGACCATGCCTGTGAGATTTTGTTGTAATTTTGCTCGGGACCCGTTTGGTCCGTTTCACTCTGCTCTTTGATCTCAAGGTGGATGTCAGTCAGAGAAGAAGGGGATGGAGAGTTGGAGTGGGATAAATCTGAATCTTCATCCTCGGGCAGTTTGTCTGTCCATGAAGTGACCAATTGCTGTAGTCCGTTGATACGTTCCATTACATTATCCAAGGCTGAAAACACATCGTCCTCTATAATATGCATATGATCTGGGACATTGTCATAAATGCTAACACGATGGTCATGTGCCACCAGAGGACTGCATGGCGGTTCTTGGTCTTTGGACGTACTGCTTCGACATCTACGGCGATGGCATCCGTGAAAGCTTCCGGTCCTCCAGTTGACGGAGGTGTTATCAATAGGTGACAGCACAGTATTGTGCAAAACGGTGGGAAAAGTACCTGGCTTGTGACCATGTGGGATCTTAAAGATGGTGTTACCATTAAGACTGTGTTGGTCGGGAAGCTCTTGCTCACTAATACAGGCTTGTTCTTTTGCCTGCGTTTGAATATTCTGTCTTTTATAGTTACTACGAACCTTGGTGACCGGACTGGGTGTACTGACTGCACTGCTGTTCTCTGAGGGACTGCTGCTAGAGCCGTAAGGTGGTGTACAGGATATTGGGCTACATGCCTTATCTGGGAGCCCTGAAATATTAAGATGGTGGAGCTCCTCATGCTTGTCCTCCCCGTGACCCTCCTGTAGCACAGGACTGCTTATGACCAACCGCGATTTCCCACCTTGGGCACGGGGCCGTAGTGTTGACCCTCGGAGTCGGAGCTTGTCCATCTTGCGAAGAAGGCTCTGACCCTTCTTCAGAGGAGGCCTCTCAGGGAAGCGCTCTTCACTGCTGAAGTTATGAGGCTCTCCTGGAGATGGAGGTCCACTGTAGGAACTGTCTGGGGACAAGTGCTTGTAGGTGGAGGAGCATCTAGAGGAGCTTCGGCTTGTCTCAGGATCTTCAGAAGATTTAAAGGTGGCACCACCGCCATCGCTGTCACTACTGCTGGAGCTGTGCATGGAGTGAATCTCATGGTGCTCACTGCTATCTGACAGAGAAGCTTCACAGCTTTCAGACCTTCTAAGACTTGAGACAGTGCTGTCCACAGATGGCTGAAAGTCCATACCATCTGTACGTATCCAGCGCCTACTCTTTTGGTCGTAGGACCACTTTGGGCTGATGGCACAAGGCTCCACATCGTCATCAACTTCACCCTAGATTGAAAAAAATAACAAATGACCCAAGTGCATGTCAGTAGGGCTAAGTTTAGGATGTAGAAAACAAAGTTCGTTTCATGGTGTGAAGATTTATTCTCAACTCAAGTTCTCTCATAAACTCACTCGTCGTTTGAATCTGCTCAGATCCAGCTTCATCTCCGCACATTTGTTTAAGGTGTTTAGTCTCCTGGGTGCAAAAGAACACATGAATGTCTCAGAAATGAATGAGTACTATAATATCGCCCCAAATTCCCATCTCATGCAAAATACAATCCAGAAAAACATGCACTCACCTGCAGAGAGAGTCTAATGTGTCACTATCCAGGAATTCATGATCACTCTTCGCCCAGTCTATGTCGATAGGAATATGGCAATCTAGACGCCAGACAGAGTTACACGTCAAGCACTGTTTGCTGTTCGTTCGAAAGTGTGCGATTGTTGCCGCAATTAATTACAACAAGGAATTCTGAAAATAAATATTTACTTTTGAAAAGCTGTGCATACTGAGGGAAGCCGGCCGCTCGGAGCCAATCGCAAGCCTCCTTGGCTTCGATCTCTAAAAAAAGACAAACAAATAAAGTGAGTCATTTTCGACCGTGCCGTTTTCACCGGGCGAACGTTAGCGATGGCTCCGAACGCGAAAGGAACGTCTTCCTTCTTAGGAATTTCCCATGGATTATTCTTGAGGTGATGCTGAGTAATTTGCTCGATTTGAATTCATCTCTCTTTTTGTTGCTCTACGGAGAAACAGAGAAGCAGCTAGATTACCTTGCCACATAACTTCACATGTTCATCTGCCACCCATTTACTTTCACCTTTCCTGATTCTTTCCTAACAGAGCACAGCCAGGAACAGATGGTGGAAACAAATCCTTTCTACATACTGGCTGGTGAGCCATAAAACTTCAGCGCCTGGGGCGGTTTCTGTCTTTCCCATAGGCGACTGGAGGGTCAAGGGAAGACAGCTGGACCGGGAGCTACATAGCGCAGATTGCTCCGATATGTAAACAGTCGGAGGGTTTTCGCAGCTCTCAGTGCAAGATCTGTATGCTGTATGTAGAACCATGCTGGATGTGGCTGGTGGAGCTTCATCGAGCAGTGTTGTTTCACCTCGTCTGATCTGAACAGCCTTAATAAACGAAATGGTACAGCTTAGAGATGGCTCAGAATTGGACAAATAAGGAAAGAACAGGGATGTGGAGCATGGGCGTGACTAGTTATGAGGACACCAAAGTCCTCAGCGTCTGTGTGATCTCCAGCTGTCAAATTTGATATGGAATATGTAATATACCAAGGACACTGTAGGTTTGTCCATAGATGTAATGGCAGATTATGTTTAGTGTTAAACTCCCAGACTTTATCTTCTTGTTCAGAGGGGTGCAGTGAACATCTGACATAGCTGTAGCATAAATATTTGAGCTTATGCAACTATTGCTTATGTCCTAAATAGGTGGTTTGCAAAATGCAGTGCAATGCTGCTAGTCAAATCACCATAACATTAGCAGATGTACCCCGTATTAGCTTCAGGCTGCATCGCATTTTAATGCTTTTCCAATAATCACTGAGGAGAAGTGTGACTCTCTCTCTCTCTCTCTCTCTCTCTCTCTCTCTCTCTCTTTCCTTGCTTTGCTTTTATTCTACACATCCACACAAAATGTCCTTTTCCTGTTTGAGAGGTCAGCTTGGCAACAACACAGAATATGATCCAGCGAGGCAGATAGAACTTTGCTGAGGTACTGAAATGCACGAAATTTGGCTGACCTTACAGCAGGATGTTGTTATGGTAACTTATGGTGTAAATCGTGTAATAATGATCGTTCAAATAAGACGTAAACACAATACGGCAATATAACAACAGGACTCGTGCGTGCAAATCATATGTGCGATGGTATCACATGGATCTGCTCTTATACAGCCACTTCCTTTTCAAAACACTCTGGGCGGCCCTACAGGAAGTCGTGCTTTTTAGGTTTTGGAAGCTGATAACAGATGTAGCGTGCGATTGTAGTCCTCCCAGTCTAGAAGCCTGTACAAGTTTACAAGTTTCTGAATGGCCTGGGAGGGTCTCGTCTCGGGGTGATACGTGCTCCCGAGCTGCATGCTCTCTACTCTACACACACAAAATAAACACTCAATTAAGATCCAACCATCACGCTCACAGACATACATGAGGGGCAATGTTCAGCGACTCCATCTTGAAGGCATCTGCTAAACCGCTGCTGTTCCGTGCAGCCTCGGAGGGGGGATGGGGAGGGGGGGCGGTGAGTGATAGGGGAACGCTTGTCAGTAAAAATAACACTTAGTACAGTAAGAACACGCAAAGTGAAGACGCAGGTGTTTAGCTGATGGCTTGTAGGATTCGCAACTGGAGATCATGTCGTCGGAGCTTAATCTGAGATTATTTGATGTTTGAGAGAGAGTCTGGGAGCTGGGAAGGAAAAAAAAATCAATCAAAGCCACACCAATAAATCGTGTTAAATGACCAAAACACGGCTCGCATGTTTCCAGTAGCAATGAAACATGAACCTTAAAATAACGCTTAGACTCCAAGGTAACGTAACGCTGAAAACTTGTAAAGTGGTCTTGTAAAGTTTTTGCTTGAGGCCACCTTATCCATCCACCCATCCATCTTCTATACCGCTTACTCCTTCTTAGGGTCACGGGGAAACCTGGAGCCTATCCCAGGGAGCATGGGGCACGAGGCGGGGTACACCCTGGACAGGGTGCCAATCCATCACAGGGCACAACCACATACACACTCACACACCCATTCATACACTACGGACACTTTGGACATGCCAGTCGGCCTACCGTGCGTGTCTTTAGACTGGGGGAGGAAACCGGAGTACCCGGAGGAAACCCCCGCAGCACGGGGAGAACATGCAAACTCCACACACGCAGGGCCACGTTGCACCCCAGGCCACCTTATTTCTTTTACAAATCATCAATAACTGTACTGTATTTAAAACCAGTCTACGGGTCTACCAAAATGTCCTGATTTCCAATCTTTTTGAGATAGGAAGAGTACCAACCGTCACTAATGGCTGTCGCAACGTTATATCGAGAACAGCGTTCAGTGTGACGTCATAGAGAAGGACAGAAAAAGATAAACAGCTTAATTACGGCGACAGCTCATTGGCCCCTTAATGGTCCGACGAATACCCCTGACATGGCGCAGAGGGTTTCTGAGCTGTATAAATATATACGACATTTTCCATGGTCTTTGCTTTCCAGCTGTTCTTTCTCTTTCTACCTCATGTACGGTTTCATCGGTGACGAGTCCGATTTGTGTGCAAAACAGGCACCTTTCGCTCTGGTCAGGTCTGCTAGGTAGAGGAGCATTAGGTCATAGGTGTAATTGCTCGCATGCCCTGTTGATACCGCTCGTCGCTAACAACACCCGGTTGACCGAGTGCCAGTGGACAGAGGAGCTCCGGTGCTTCTCGTGGCATCCAAAAGCTTCTCTCTGAAGCTTGGATTTCTGATTTACAAGCATTGTATTCGATTTATAATCGAATGATCACGACGTGTCGGCGAAGATGATTGTAAACACGATGGCTCTATGTATACATTCAATAATGTTTATTCTCCTTTATTATACCTTGCATAGTGTGTGTATTAAAGTGAGAAATTCTCATGAGCATTCAACATTTTTGACCAAAGGTCCAAAAAAAAAAAAAAAAAAAAAACCCCCCAAAAAACCCTCCACCCTTTCAGTACACATTTGTTTGTCTATTTTTAATTAATTAAATTTTTTACCTCACACATTTCACGATTTCATTAAGTCATTAAATTCTTGCACCTGCTCCTTCGGTGATCCAAAAAAGCATCCAAAATACACACGCTCTATATTTCTGAACATCAAGACCGTTCTTCTGTGTGAATGTAAGAATTTAGGTCCTAATAAACAAAAAATCTCTCGCTTCCCAGGCCTTTTTTTTTTCTTCTTCTTCTTCTTCTTCTTCTTCTTCTTCTTTTTTTTTTTACATTACACATTTGCGTAATCTTTTTTAAACAACTACCAAATGAAATGAAATAATGACTAAAGACTAGTAAAATGTTTCACTTACTTGTAATCAACATTGCTGTAGAGTTGACTCCAAACTCAATGTGTTGCCAGTTAGAAATAAGTTACAGAAGTGTAGTAAATAATATATAAATGATCAAGCATTACAAAACAAAACAAAACAAAAAAACAACCCAGCAACTACAATAAAGATAATGTTCAGTTGACAGAAAGGCGCTAGCGAGTTCTCTTTTTCAGACTGATGATATCACTGGGACAGAATTTCCCTTTCAGTGGACTAAACCAACTGACTGAGAGGGTGGTTCCCATGGTGCATCAAAAGCCAGGCTTAGAATTGTGTTCAAGCTGCCCAAATATATTTCAGGCATCTTTTGTGTGGCTGCCATGTTATATATCTGGCCTTTTAAGTAGCTGAAGCTTGAAAAAGCCCAGCACTATAGGAATACATCTGGAACGTGTTACTTCGAGTCATTTCATTTCGAATAAACAGTGCCACAGCTCCGATGCGTCGGGTTTCTATAACGACGGCTCTGACAGGAGTTCTAGCCGTACCATAAATGAATCATATTAATGTGCTAGTTCTAATATGCTAAAGTTTCCAGAAGACGTCCCACCATTACCTCAGGCTAAAGTGTTGTTGTTTGACTAAGAGAAACGTATAAGTGTTGATATGGTGTCATCTTCTGTAAGGTAAGGTTTGTGGAAGGAGTCTCCAGTGTCAGCACCTTAAAACAGTACTGCAACAGTAAGAACGTTGTGTTTATTCTTTGTCTTAATAACTTCGATAAGCTTGTGAGGGAACAACCGTTAGTATGTAGCTGCTGTAATGTAAGCGATAAGAGGAACTAACTTGTCCGTTGAACATTAACTGTAACTATAAACAGTTAAAAAGTGCAATGTCATTTTTCATTAATAAATTAACATCGTAATCGTTGGCAAATCATTGAGGTATAAGTAGAATAGAACACTTTGGGCTGTGTTGTTGCATGAAAAGCACATCAGGCACCCCAGCATGGATTAGTGCTATAAGATGTACAGCGTTTTGTTTTGTTTGCAATTGTTTGACGAACCATAAAGACAATTTTTCACAACCTTCTCCGCTCATATTTACCAAGGGTGCCAATATTAGTGGAGGGGGCTGTACACAGAATGGTAATTTTATTTGACTAGATATGAAGTATTCTACTAAATCCAGTATTATAGTATTATTTAGATTGTCATGATGTTATAGTTTGAATAACATCATGGTGTATGATTTTGAAGCTGTAGCTTCGTCACGTACATGTAAACAACGCTTACAGCCTTTACATTAGTACACAAGAAAATATTAATGGTAAAAATTAGCTTATTTCAGTGGTAATGGCGATGTTAATAAAACATGAGATGAGATTTGTAGTACAATAATTGGCTTGAAGATACGGTCGATGTAACGTAGTCCATGGTAGGGTTGGGCAATATGACAGTAGAGGTCAAATCCTGAAAATCATCATGTGCTCGTAATGTCCAATTTTTGTAGGACATTAAAATAAAAGCATTTATAAATGTCTTTAAAAAATGGTGCAACCATTCTGTACATCGTGATACACATCATGTATCGTAGTATGATATATTTGTCATATCGCCCACCCCTAGTCCATGGTATATCCGCCAGAGCTAATTTCTGTCCTGTCCTTCTCCTGACCACTTCTACCATCCCCAAAACATCTCTTTTTTTTTTTTTTTACCAGGCAGTTAACTGAGACGTCGTTCTGAAGTTAACAACCTATTATTTCTAGATTGACAGATTTCATACGCCATCAGACACCCGCCAGACGCTCAAAGTGCCGAGTTGGCAGTTTGCACTGAAGATTCCAATCAATCTTCGGTCTACGCAGTGACACGACAGGTCAACGTATGCGACAAATATATAAAATATTTTCCAAGAAAGCCTTTTAAGGGTTCGTAAATGGATTGAAAGAAGTCCTAGGTACTTTTCTTCACTTCTCTTTGAGCCAAACTGCAGGCTTTTGGTGTAATCAAACCCCCGAGAGAGCCATTAGTGCTAATGGGATATCAAGGACTCGATCCTAATTGAAAGCTGAGAGTCGATAACTATTAGCCGTGATTGGGTTCGTCGATATCGGTGTAGTGTAAGGGTCATATACGGTATGTGTCACGCATGTCGGAGGTACGAAGACCACGTTCACATCCTCCGGCGGAATGGTCCGTGGATGCAGTCGTGGCTTTAATGATAAATCGAGCTCATAAGCGAGATCTGGAGTGCTGTGGGATATTTTGAAGGACGTACGATGCATATGTGATCGGATAGTTTGGTCACGTATTGTTATTGACACTTTTCAACAAGAAAGCTTTAGTATTAGTACATCTGCTGTAAATAGAAGCTCGTTTTAATCAAATGGACCTCAGATCAGTCGTATGTGTTTCTGATTAAATAGGATGAACGAAAGGATGTAATGACGCTTGCACGTTATTTTAAACCAGTGTCTGGCAGAAAGTGTCAGGACATACTCGACAGTGCAGAGCTAACGGAAAACATTACAGGAGCACTGGCTCCATCATGTCCACCAGCTTGTCCCACCCTTATTGTGTGTGAAGTCATTTGGCTTGCAGGACGCATTAGCAGGAGGCTAATGCTTCCTTTTTAGCTCGAGTTTTGGCTCAAAGTGCTCCGCCTAGACAGACCTTTTAGCCTTTGTTATGTAGGAACAGAGCGGAAAAACATACGACATGAGACTTTTGAGTTTGCCTGATTTCATATGACCCGATCATTCTTTTTTTTCTTCTTCAATTCAACATACAATATCAACACGCAAGACCAACAAAATCCACACAAAAAAAAATGGAGAAAATTTGACTTTACGAATCGGCTTTTCAAGTCACGGACACTAATTAAAACATCCATCCATCCATCCATCCATCGCTTAATCCTTTTCGGGCGAATGTGCTAACCACTAAGCAACCGTGCGCCCTAATTAAAACATTTGCCCGACAAATTTAAGGCTAGATAGAAAGATCAAGGGGAAATTCTGGGCAAAATGTAGTCATGAGCTCAGGATCTACGCAGGGACATTCATGCTACCCCTGCGCCAGCTATTTTCTCTTTAACCAGTCCCTGATTAAGATAAAAAAAAACCCCGGACGCACTCATCCGTGACCTACCTCGTGTACACCTAATCGTGCATTTTGACATCATGAGAAAAATAATTTCTCGAGAAAACAACATGACTTCACAGACGGCCGAATATAACTCGAGTGACGCCGCGATCCCGAACTTTTGCATTCGCATTTCCGCCGGAAACCTAGTTGAGGCATGTTAATTTAACAAATAATAATGAGAAAAGAGATCGTATTGAACGACTCGTATCTAGTTTCAGGCATGAGGTCGGAAATGATTATAGACATTGTGAGGAGAGGACTGTCCTCTAGACGGATATCAGGGATTACGTCGCATGATTGTAGGTTTTCCTCGAGGACTATTAGGAGATTTTGTCCTGAACGCGGCTTCAATCGACTCTGATGTACGTTTGAAATTAGAGGTGGCTAAAAACTATAAATAAAAGTCAGGTAAATGTTTCTACCTGCTCTTTCTGACGATTAAAAAAAACAAAACAAAACAAAACAAAAAAAACGCCAGTGCAAAAGAAATAGTTTCACTTGCCTGGATGTAATCAAATAAGCGTTCATCTTTGAGGTTTTTAGTTTTTAATTGGTTCCTGACGGGAAAATAGAACGACGGATAAATACGTTTATGTATGTATATGTGCAAATAATATGTGAGGAAGGTCTTCGATCATCCAGAATAAGATTGGTTTTGATATAAGATGGTTTCACGTCCTTCCGGCTATTGAATTCAAACAGTTCCTCGTGGATTTGTTGATAAAATTGCTTTTTCGGTAAATCCTGACTTGCAGATGATCTCAGAACGAGACGGGATCTGATACACACAGACAGCGTCGTCTGATTTCCGGCACTTGACATCGTGGTTTGTTTTGACACTTAAGCGTAACCGTGTCTCATTCGCTTGTTTGGTCGGTCCGTTGATTTGTGTTTGAATTTTCATGGACTCTCTCTCTCTCGCTCTCTCTCTCTCTCGTTCGTTTTTTCATGGACACGGCGATGCTTCACCGAGGTGAACGCGAAGTGTAAAATCACGTCGAGAGTTAAAGCCAGGACGCATGTGGGCATCTGAAACGAATCCGGCTTCACCCACGTAATTGCATAAGCAGGACAGGAAGTAAAGCACCCCGTCCTCTTCAGACGAAATCATCTGCCTCCGAGTTAAAAAAATGTGGAGATGAAAATTCCAGAATCCGTGTCAGTAGGTTTAGCGCTCCCTCCTACGTCGGGCTCCGTACGCACAATGAGTTTCGTTCAGAGTTAGTGATTTTTAAAGGAAAATCTTTGTAAGTAATGGACCATATCCCTGATGAAAACATCGATGGATTTTACTCGCAGAGAAAGGAGACGTCTAGCACGTTCTCTGAGAATCCTGGGAAACCCTACCAGCTAATTTCCTCAGAACACTGCAAGACTGTAGTGTAGTGCACCTTAGAGATCGTTCTGATTTAATAACACGTTTATTTATTTATTTAATCAGGGACAATGCACATTAATAACACAAAAGAAATGTCAAATGTGCCAGATTTTAACAAATTGATTCGACAGCATCCACAGTAAAAAAAAAAAAAAAAAAAAAAAACCCAAACCCCTGCTTTTTATCGGTTATTTTACTTGACGCTGCTTTAAATAGTAATTAGAAACTTTTCATTTCATTATTTCTCAGAATTTCTTTAGAAACATCCTGTTTCTCTGGAAACTTTGGGGTAAATCAGAGATCAGACTTTCACTTACTTCTAGGACTAGGATTTACTCCTATGCTTTGGATACATAATCCAGTTGTGTGAGTTTCAACTTACAGACTGAAGACCGGACATTCTCCTTTAGGATTTTCTGGTCGAGAGCAGAATTCATGTTTCCTTCAATTACTGCAAGTTGCCCAGACCCTGAAGCAGCAAAGCGTCCCCACACCACCACACTGCCTCCACCATGCTTGACCGAAGATATGATTTTCCACTTTTTGTGGAATTCTGCGTTTGGTTTACGCCAGACGCAATGGCATCCCTGTCTTCCAAACAGTTCCAATTTCGACTCATCAATCCACAGGACATTCTCCGAACTCCCCAAAAGGTTTGAAGATCATCAGGGTGTCTTTTGGCAAAATTCAGACGAGCCTTAATGTTCTTCTGGGTTAGCAGTGGTTTTCACCTCGCCACTCTTCCATGGATGCCATTTTTCCCCCCAGAGTGTTTCTGATAGTCGAGTCATGAACATGATGCCTACAGGCCTGCAGTTCCTTTGATGTTGTCCTTGGCTCTTTTCTGACTTCCTGGATGAGTAGTTTGGTCTTCTTAGTTGCAGTGAAGGGAAATTGTAATGTGACCACGTACAAAGACAATCGAGACCATTGTGTGCTTCTGACATTGTGGTAACAGTTTGGAGAAGAACCACATATGGGTGTGATGGTCAGGTGTCCGCATACTTTTAGCCATATAGTACATATGAATATAGTAAAAGTTCAAGCTTTACATTTTCTCATTCTATTGCCGGATTATTTTGCTTCTTTCTAGAAAGAAATGCTTAAAAGTCTGAGTATTTCGTCAACACACTGTACCTACTGTATATCTAGAAATTAACACAAATGTCTAGAAATAAGATTAATTATGGGATATTTGGTTTATTTTAATCTTATAATAGGAAATATTAGATCACTTGGACTGCGTTAAGATACTTTCACTTGCTAAGATGTCATTTTTTTTTGGGGGGGGGGGGGGGGGGGGGGGGACTAGTGCATAGTTTGCGCCGACATTTCGTGTTGAGTGAATTTGAGCGGTTTCGCTTTGCAGTAGTTCTGGCGCCTGTGCTGTCATCGAATTCAGCGGAAGACAAAGTTGCACATGCCGTGCAAGTGTTGCGAACTGTAAAGACCTCCGCACTTGGCCCTGTGCTTTCCATTGTTTTGTTTGCTTGAGGTTTTCAGCTTGACTGTTTATATTATATAAAAGGCTCGTAGGGCCGTCTGGCCTGACCCTTTCCTACGAGACGAAGCGAAGACGCCAGGTCCGGGCGTCATCGGAGGTTAGTGTCTGACAGCAGGATGACGATCGGTCCAAGGGTGTGCTCCTGATGTATTTGTGGATGGTGTATTTTTGCACGTCGGTGGGTGAAAGTGAACGAGTGCCGAACGCGTTCCCTGCTGCTTGTTTAAGCTATTTCCCTTTGCTGGATGAAAACACACACTCCAAGAACACTCCGCCTTCCTTCCTTTCTTCTTTCCTTCCATCCCGCTGTTGCAACTCCAAACCTCAGCAAAGTGGCTCTGATAACGTTAATAACGTCCCACCTTTTCCCCTCGTGAGCACCGAGCACTATCGTTATCAAGATAATCCAGATTGCTTGGGGGGCCTTGCTACCCTTTTGTTACGCCGCTGTGATGTGTAACGGTTCTACAGGTGCTAGCTAATAGCAAGATAGCAGAGTAGAGCAGAGCAGAGCAGGCTGCTTCAGGCCTGAAGCCAGAGGCCCCAAATGAGATTCGATTAAATGTGAACATGATTAGAAATTGCCGTAAGGTTTATAGATGTTTTGTTGCGGTGTGCACTGCTCCTGGCTTTCACTGAATTTTACAAATCTGGACTTGGATGCATCAGAAAATGGTGTGGAATGTAAATTTGTCATTGTTGATTCGTTATGATTCGTTGTGACTGCTTTCTTAAGGCTGGATTGCACGCTGTTTTAATTAAGATTGAAATATTATACCGATTTAAATATGATATCGATTAACGGTCATAGCGCATGCTTGACAGAACTGCAGGGAAAATAATCCCAGGAAGACCATATGTGAGGCGGGAATACTCCTGGGATGCGAAGTCGCTCGTAACTTTCAGACTTTTCCAACAACTGTGGTTATAGGATAATTGATAGATTGATAAAGTTTCATTTACGTCTCTCTCTCTCTCTCTCTTTCAAGAAAAACATTTTTCCAATCTCCCCCCCCCCGATTTCCAGTATTTTCCTGTTCGTGAATACAACTTAAGAAACTAGAGATGAAGTAAGGCATCACGTTACGTTATCCAATCGTTCCCAGCGATCACATCTTTGGAAAGCCGGAGTGTGTAAACATCATGACTGCCAAGCTTCCACAGTGGAGAATGGACTGTTCCTGTTAGGATATCCTCATGCCAACAATGTTTTTTTTTTGTTGTTGTTGTTGTTGTTGATTTTTTTTTTCTTCCTCAAATACAAAAAAAAAAAAAAATCTCACCATGTTCCTGTTCTCCCTCCCTTTCTGCCAAGTCTTATTAATCAAACCGTACACAAGACTTCACATGGACACTGCGCTCTCCTGCATTTCCTGCATTTCCTTTATCGTTCATCTCATCCTCATGGACTGCACCAGATTGGTCTGTTCTTGCTGTGAGACGTTCCCCCACTCTTCCACCGAGGCATTTGAAAGTTCTCGATCACGTCTGGGGGGACACACGGTCCCATGTAATTTTCCACTGCGAGGACGATCAGCTGTCCTTCCTGTCTCCCTGTAGCACCGTCTTAGGCGTATTACATTACAGACATTGCAGTTTATTGCTCTGGACACATCTGCAGTCCTCACACCTCCCTGAAGCAGGTCTATGGCATGTTCACGCAGGTGAGCAGGAACCCTAGGCATCTTTCTTCTGGTGTTTTTCAGAGTCAGTTGAAAGGTCTTTTTAGTGTCCAAACTTATTGAAACTGTGACCTTTTTTATTTTAATTTGAATTCTAGTTTGTTAACTACAGAAAAGATGACTAGCTCATTCGTTTTTTGGCATCACTGGTCAACTAATAATAGTAATAATAATAATAATAATAATAATAATAATAATAATAATAATAACAGTCTTGCAACCCATTATACAGACTATATCTTTTTTCCAAATATTGTATATATATATATATATATATATATATATATATATATATATATATATATATATATATCTCATCTTCGTGCTCTATCAGCTTTTCTTTTTTTTCAACGTAACTGTAGGTCTCTAAACTGGAGTCCAAAACCTGAGGTGTTTCTGAAGCACTGTTCGAAGCAGGCAATGATCCAGATGTGTCCATTTGAACTATCGGTAGTTTCAGTCCTGCAAGACGTGGTCTTAACTCTAACGAGCTGTCCGCTGAATCCTAGATATTAATAGTCAATGTTGAGAACTTTTCAAACATTTGAGTCCTGCACTCTAAGACTCCAAACAATGGGATTGCATGGAGATTATATCCAAGAACATACCTGAATAACGATTGGATCCAAATGGCCCTGAGACAATACACTACACATGGACAGGAAATGAGGGACAATGGCTGTGTCAGGAATTGTGTAAGTGCGTGGAATAGAGGAGAGGAATGCTGGGAGTGAAGGATGTCCAAACAGATGAGAAGAAGCTTTAGATAATCCCTTTTAACGGCACCGTATTCTGTCTGTACGCTCGTGTAGACTCGATGCAGACTTAGTACTCGCGTACGTACTGTAGATTTGTGAATAATGTGTTAAATGTGAGAATTGTGGTAAGTGGCGTACTGAAAATCTTAAAAAAATGTATTATCATTTTTATTACATGGTTAAAGTTTAATATTATGTATTAACAATAAGGGTGTATTTCTCATAGAGTGCAGTTCATTTCATATAAAAAAAAATAATAATTAATTTTAATTACTACCGTGATATTCAAAATGACATCATGTAGCATCAGTAATAGTTACATAAAACAGTCCATTAACCTCTGCAATGAAAATTTACTTATTATTGCATTGTAATTGTTTCACGCCGCATTAGATACATCTAGATAGAAATATTTTTCTACTTGTGCTCTTACTGAGAGTTTTAGAACCACGCCGTTGTCCTTATTTGCTCGAATTCCCAATAGTATAGAATAAACAAATATAGATTATTTAAAAAATAATAATAATACAGAATATAAGAAAAGTGAGGAAATGAAATGATAGCCTGCCAAATGTGTGCATGCCTTGCATGAGCATTATTTGACAAATAAAATGTAATGGTTTGAATCAAGAATAAGCTAGCATTATTAAATAAACATTCATTTACAAACAAACAAACAAACAAACAAACAAACAAACAAACAAACAAAGACGCTCATAACACTGATTATGATAACTCCCTTGCGTGAATTTCTCTAAATTGAGCGGGTTGAGCGGTAAACACATGTAGTGCAATTGTTTTTCTCCGAAAGCCCACTAGAGGGCAGAAAAGACATGCTAAGGATTATATAACATGCTATAGGTGATCTCAGTTACATAGATAATGAAATGAAAGGGTTTTTTTTATAGGGTTTATAGAGTTAATACTAGCAAGAATTGTTTTAAAAATAAAACTTAACGGTTTTAATCAATCAATAATAAGCTAAGATTATTAAATAAACATTTATTTACAACAACAAAAAAAACACGCATAACAAATGTGCGTATCGTTGCTTTGATACAGATAATACAAGTTGTGATGAAAAGATGACACATGGAGTATGCTTTGACTTTTTTTTTTTTTTTTTGGGGGGGGTGGGGGGGGGGGGGTTGGAGAACGATTTTGTATTAAAAGGTGCTCTGTGGTTCTTAAAAGAGTTCCTCGAAAATATAATCAAGTTGCTCATAAACATCTGAGTTTACATCTCGTTAGTCCCTCCATGCTGGGTGTAAGTATTTGGCACATACATTCCCATTACTTGAATCTATTATATGAGGCAAGGGTCTGGTATGGCGTGCCTTTGATGTTTGTAGGGGACACATTCATTAGGAGAAAGACTAACTTTAAAGTGATTCACACTGTGGGAATGTTTATAGACATAACACTCGTCAGAAACTGCAGCACTGCCAAAAATGTCTACTTCTATAAACACAATCGACGTAATTGGATTCGGTCCACATCAAGCAGCGTCCGTGATATCAGTGGCTCTCGGGACATCTCGTGTCATCGCTATAATAGGTAGGACTTAATGGTCAGACGATGATTTGTGAAGGAATGTTGGTGACATGCAGGAAGCGGTGGTCGAACTCTGTGATCTTGTGCAGTGATATTGCCTTTTATAGCCGCTCGCCTGCAGAGGAAATCCTCGCCTAATTAACTAAGTCCTGCCCTAAGGCCTTTAAGTTAGCACTTTCCGGTTCGGTCCCAAGGAGAAAGCTAGATGATGATGAGGAACAGATGGAATATATAAAAGCAGAGGTCAGAGGATCGAGTCAGTATACACTGAGAAGAGCACTAGGACACTCATGTTTGGATTCTTCTCGCTGCCTGTCCTTGTGTCTGAGCTTCACGCTTCACGCTTGATCCTTCACACAGGACCTCGTTTAAATCATTCTCCTTCCTGTATGTAGACACTTCCTAAATGTACACTTGACAGAACCAGAGCAAGACATGGCACTCCTTTATAGCTCTAACTTATAGCCAAGATGACTGAAATTCAAGGAAAGATACTCCTGCACATTATTGTTGGTGATTCATAATCCTGTTTTGAAATGTTAATGGAGAACCATATTTAAGCTGCCAATGTTTTAATATACACTTTTTCCAGATACATTAATTCTTGGCACCGTAGGTTTCCTCGTCCCCCCCCCCTCCTCCTTCCTTTCTGAACGTACCTGGCTGACGTCCAAGGAACGGGCTTTGCAGAAATGCAGCCGGGTCTAAATTCGGCAGCATCACTTCCTCGCTGCGGATGATGGAAGACGTGTTCCAGATTCTGACACGATATTTAACACATCTTTAAGAGTTGGAGAGACAGGATTATGAATTCTCATTGGATTGCATTGTTTACCAATCTCAAGAGTAACCTCGCGCAGATAATTGTATCGTCATAATTGTATCGTAGCTTTTCAGGCTCTGGGTTACTGATCGGAAGGTCGGGGGTTCAAGCCCCAGCATTGCCAAGCTGCCACTGTTGGGCCCTTGAGCAAGGCTCTTAACCCTCTCTGCTCCAGGGGGCGCTGTATCATGGCTGACCCTGCGCTCTGACCCCAACTTCCTGACATGCTGGGACATACGAAGGAAAGAATTTCACTGTGCTGTAATGTATACGTGATCAATAAAGACTCGTTATCATTATGGGTACGTTTGACCACAATCCTTCTGATATCTCTGCTGTTTATGTTTATCCACAAAATCCTTTTTCTTATTCAAACTAGCGTACCCGAAGCAAAGATAATTGGAAATGTAGATAATGGTAACACAGGAAATCTCTTCAAATACCTGCCAGAATCTACAGATAGCGTTGTTAATTTATGGCTGGGTTTACCTGACATTATTATTATTATTATTATTATTATTATTATTATTATTATTATTATTATTATTATTATTATTATTATCGGCCCGATACGGATACTGGGTATCTCTATTTACAACCTGAACCTGAAATGGACTTAACTGAGATGAAATGTTATGGGTTGTGGTACTTATGGAGTTTATTGCTCTATTTTGCCCCCTAGTGGAATAACAAAGACTTTAAAATTCATTTACACTACTTAAAATGATATTAATTTAAAACACAGTTCATTTAATGGGACTGGATTAGAACCTTTATGCGGTCGGTCCCGTCATTCCTGATACACTCGGTCTATCAGAAACACTGCGACATGATAACCTTAGACGGTGCGTTATCATTTCTTCGCCCTGTGACGTCTCGAAAAGACGCTTAGCGTCTGAGACACGTAGCCACACGAACGGCGTTGAGAAACTAGGCCCTGCTTTCCTAACCTCTGCGATGTACTATCGTAACGTGTTGCTTGCTCTTTAAGGAACCAGGTTGTGTCCTCACCGGGAAAAGAATTCCACGGCGCATTTTAAGTTCCTTATTGACTACAAAGTCCTGTTCGGCTCTGACATTATTCTGCCGATCTCTTGTAACAGTATGACCCGTTATGAGCATTCCGCTCGGATGAGTGAAGGAAATGCTTCTAATTATTTGCTTCTGATCATATGATCATTTGTATTTCTCATTACTTGTGGTTTGGTAGGTTGTGTCACGGTGACTTAACACATCAGAACCTGGCGGCATTAGTCCTCCTTCCTCTTTATCTCCATTCTCCTTTACCCCCTTCCCTTTTTTATCTTCCTTCCTTCCTTCTTTTCTTACATACGCTAGGCCTGTTCAATCTGTAGATTCGAGATGACGAAGCCGTTCTGAAGTTACGCCTCTAGTGATAAAAATCTGATCTGAGCATCCGTCAAGTCTGAGTTAGACATCAGAGACTTGAAGATCAACACCGGGTTTCTGGCTCCTGACTCGACGTTGCCGGATTTCTAACATGATCCAGATGGAAGATGTTTCTCCATCTCTCAAAACATTTTGTTCCAGAGAATATCAAATATCAAGATTGCCAAGTCGATAAATATTAAAAAATAAATAAATAAATAAATAAATAAATAAATAACATACATGATTAACTTAAACTTAAATACTTAAGGTATTTATCATTTTGTCGTATTAAACGCTGCAGTAATACAAACAGCACATCTACTATTTAATATTACAGTCGTAGTTAATTATGACTTTAATTAAGATTCGAATGCGTATTTAAGCATGCCCGTGCTGGCGCTGCAACTAAACGGCAATCAAAATGTCTGCCGTCATGTAGACGGACAGTTATGTTATTACTCGTGTCGGACGCCTTCCTCGGGTTTCCGTGCGTTTGTAATGTTATGACAGCTGGAAGCTTTTCAGACATCATCATTATTATATCCGGTTTTGTTGTTTGCGCACCGCTGGGTTTGAAAATGCGATCTGAGCTTTGGGAATAAAGGTGATGTAATTGATGGGAAAGATGAGAAGAATTTATTGTAAACGTGTTGTTCTACAGTATTACTGAAAACCACGGCATAAAATATGATCATCGTGAATTGATATTTCAGCCACGACGAGCTTTAACGCAGTAAAATCTCTAGATAGTAGAGATGTAACCGAATACATCCCTTACAACCCGGATACATTTTTAAAACCGCCTCGCCGAGCTCCAAAATCGCGTTTCTTCACGAACGGCTCTGAAATTCATGAAATAAATCAGATTTCATTTAACGCCGTATGGACCACGTCTTGTGCAGAATACATTTAAAACAAATAAATAAATAAATCTGAACGTGTCCCTCCATTGTGCGTGTTTTTCATTATTCGTATTATCATTATTCTTTCATTCTTTCTTCATCTTTAATGGATAGAAATCTCCCCGTACGTTCACACACGCGTTATAAATTCATACGCCGCGTCTCGGCTTCGTAACGGATTCAGACGGAACGTTTCTAAACGTTCTCGAATGTAACGAGCCTCGAAGTCTGAAGTAAATCCGATAAAATGGTCGTCAGGTGGCGGCTGTTGTCGACGATGGCCGATATTTTCTTTGATTTGAGCAAGACGTCGTCTCCAGAACGTTCCACAGGACGTCTGTAGACCTTTGAGATGGCTTTCTAAACTCGAGTGATGTAGCTGAGGAAGCTCAGGAGATGAATAAAGTTATGTTGTTTGTTGTTATAATTTGCGAATTGAAAAACCCACACAGGCCTGCTTTTTCTTTTTCCTACACTCCAAACTTTTTCATTAACTCGCATCAAACGATTGGCCACAATACATTAACGCCTGACACTACAGTTCATTAACTAGCGAGACACTGAGACTAAAGCTAATAAGAGAGGCATTAGCATTAGCCTGCTGCAGCCGTTTGCGGTAAAGCTCGAGTTTTTTCACGATCGACGAGACGGAACGATTCAAAAGCCTCACGCCAGAGCGTTCGATGAGGCCGGCTTTGATGAGAACGTCACACTATCCGTTCCTATCGAACGTCACTATCTGTTCAAGCGCGTGGCTTTACAGAGCTCAGTATGCGTGTAAACAGCAAAATACAGTACGACCCAGTGACTAAAAAAGTGAGTCAGAGGAGCGACTTAGTCATCAGCTGAGTATTTGGTCTTATATCATATTATATCATCTGCGGATCAGAATCATATGAAGAGTGCCGTCTGTTAACAACTGTAATCGGTCTCTCGACAAACACTGACTTTTGACAGAGGTGTAATATGTTGCCGAACCCTTAATAAATGTATTTAGCAACTAATGATGTCTGCGTAATCATTTGTGCCGTCAATGTGCCGTTATATGAAGTGCACACGGTAGATAGATAATGCACACAATATCTAACCACTAATGCATTTAATTATTAATGCAATTGTACAGTAGTGCACTGTGCCCACAGTTTAACTCCATAGAGTTATTATTGCACCTAGTGGACAAAAATGTTACTGCAACAAGAGCTAATCAATAGAGGCCCATTGGGGCAGGAATTACTGGAGGAGCAGGAACTCCCAAGGTCTTGTTTTATAGCAAATAATCAGAAGGAAATCTAATACATTTTCACAAACCAAGGAAAAGTGTAAGTGTAAGAGCAGACAGTGTGTCAATGATGTACAGAACCATTTCTACTGTAAGATATATTGTAAGAAAGAAGAAAAAAAATATATGCATCCCTTTTCCAATACTCGGATGTTTTGGGCTAGTTGCGGGTCTTCTGTGCGGTCCCATTACGTTTATTTACGCATTTACTTTTCTTATGTTTCTTGTACCTTGTTCTTTTTTCATTGGCTTAGGCTTATTAGGGTGTGGCCAACATGAGAGGAAAAGGGGGAGGGATTTTGGGAGTTTTTGGAGGGAAAAAAGAACAATAGAAAACTAGCCAGCTCTTGTTTATGAGTGCATTAAGTAGCTTAAGGCTAAAAAAAAACAAACAAACAAACAAAAAAACTTTTCTTCAGGGAGACTTAACAGCAGATGTATTGTATCTGAGAAGAAGATTTGAGCATTCAGAATGGTGAGTTATGTTTCTGTGTTTCATTTTCTGGCTCGGTGGACGATTTGGGTTTTCTTTTGCATGACCAATTTCTGAAATTCAGGAATATGGTAGGCCTTTTTCTTTTTTTTTTTTCGGTTTGGACTTTGGCTCTGAGAACTGCAAAGGGACATTGATAGAAATTGGACTTGTGAAAAAGTTGTTTCATGAAGAATTTGAGTTAGGCCAGACTTGGTTTGTCGTCGTCGTCTTTATGTGTCGGATTTATAAGCTGGCTTTTTTGGTTATTAAAGGTTAATCCTTTCTATGGAAGTTTCTGCTGTGTATGAGAAAATATTATTATGCAGATAAACCTCACAATTATGACTTTAATATAATGCATTTGCAACTTTTTAAACCTGCAACTGCAAGGTAATATCTCACAGCTCAGAGTTAGTGTCACGATTTGCAACTACTTTTGTGCTTCCTTTTGTGCTTTCATTAGACAATCCCCTACATTTAACCAACACCACAGGTATGCTATACTGTGAAGTCACCAGCAGGGGTTCCTACTGCTGGTTTCCAGAGTAACTCTGATCAGTGGGTGGCGCAACTAGCATTCCACTTTTAACAACAAACCAGCTTTCTTGCCGCTAAAATGAAACGTTCTGGAGGGAGAGCGTTCACAAGTGTGTGTGTATATATACATCATATCTTACGAATGTGTGTTTTTTGCCATTGCGGCCGCCTATCTTTGACGAGCGCCAGACTGTCTGAGTCCACAAAACAATTTGGACTCTCAGGCAGCATGGTGGATCACGTATCATGTATGCGTTCTACTGTCTTCACTCCCGTTGATAGTCACCGCACTCCAAGTCACTCCAAATTTGCATAACTTTTCTAGAGTTTGCCACTGTCGCTCATGTCCCCGGAAGTCGCCAGCCCTCATGGAAAACGGTTGCTCTTTGATCGCTGTATGTGTGAACGTACCTCGATGCATCCTCTCAGAGCGGACAGATCCTTCTGCACAGCGTGCTTCAATTTCCTGTTATTGAGAACCTGCCTCATGTACTGTATCACCAACTCGATTAGACAAAGCTCAGAAACTGGCTCTGAATATCCACAGCAGCGCCATCAAGAATGAAGGATCGGTCGATTGTCATGATGTCTTCAGTACATCCGGTGCCTGTTCATATACGAGCCCGTTAACAATAAATCCTGATAAGATGACAAAAACACTGAGCATCGCAGAAGTGATTTTCGGACAGTCTTTCAGGGATGAAAGCAGAGATGGAGACGTTTCTGAACGTTTAATGCCCACACCAATGACTGTATATTACTTTGTATATCAAGAATGAACAGAAGGAATATTTCATTACTGTCGGATGAAGGGAAAAACATGGCGAGGGGTTTAATAAATAATTTGATTTAAAAAAATAAATAAATAAATAAATAAATATATCCACAAGGAATTAAATATCTAAACTAACATACCAGAACCGGTTGGGGTGGGGGGGGGGACGGGACTTCAAAGGGTTTTTTTTTTCCCGCTCCTTTTATTAGGTCAGATTTTTATAATATTGATACTTTATTATATTTATTGTATTTACAATGTAAGTAATTTTTGCCTGAAAGAGTTTTACTGTGAAGTGCTTTAGCTTTAAAAAAAAAAAGAAAAAAAAAAAAAGAATTAAAGCTTAGTAGCTTTCAAAGAAAACATTATCGGTATCGGCTGATCCTCGAGGTTTGGGTATTGCAAAAGAAAAAGTGGTATCGTGCCATGTCGATTCTAAACAGTAAATACCAATTATAATAAAGTATATATTAAAAAGTAAGTTAGCCACTAACTTTTTTTTTTTTATCGCCATTTCCATTACATCAATAAGCAGAAGCAAGAAAGCGGACCATGTGACTAAATCCGATTCATTTGTATTCATTCCTTCCTGGTGTTTTGGGTCCGTTTCCCCTCTTCTGCTTTTTTCTTTTCGTGTTTTTTTTTTTTTTTTTTTTTCCCCACCAGAGATGTATAAGAACGCTTCACAATCGCCGCTTCTATGATCTTCTGACCTTAGTTACCGAACTTAGCTACATAAATTGCATTTGTTTCTATTCTTTACACACCACATGGAATGATAGTAAAGTGTGCGCCCCCCCCCCCCCCCCCCCCCCCCACACCCTTTTGGTGGTCCAGAGGCGCTAAGCGATCGCTATTACCGCTAGCAAGAAGTGAAACTTTGTTTATCAGATCTATATCACAGAACGGATATGCTTTCCAACAGGAAATGAAGTGCATTCAGAGAGGGTAAACAAATGGCACAGTAACCCTCATGGTTGCTTCATTTCCTGATTAAATGCTTCCCACATTGTCTTATTTCAATGGCGTAATTGATAGGCCGGTCAAGCTGTTTTTGGAGATCAGAAGAGCAATGTAGAAGTTGAAACATTACCCCATCTTAAACTTTGTAGAGAGAGTCAATAGGCAGGTCAAGTGTGTCAGGAAAAGCCAACGCCAGACAGAAATTTGGAAGCATTACAAGGCATAGTCCTTTAACTTGATTAATAGCAGCTTCTTTGATTTAGTTTTTTTTTGTTGTTGTTTGTTTTATTATTACTCGGTATTGCTCTCTGGTGCCAGAGAGGAACATTTGCTGAGGTAAAACAATCCATCCAGCATATTTTTTTTTTTTTTTTTTTTCGGATTTATGTTTACGTTCAAAGAAGCATGTTCGTGGAGAGAAAGACAATAAGCCTCCATAGCATTTTTATTCAGAATGCAGCCACGATCATGTTTTATGCCCGGTGCGCAAAAAAAAAAAAAAAGAAAAAGAAAGAAAAGGAAAAAGGAGAATCAATTTGTTCCTTTCGGTCTGCCGTGCCAGGTTGAAAGAAAAGAAGGCTTACGGAATTGGGATGAGGCAAATAAAGGGGAAAAAGTCTTGAATAGGTGAATAAGTTATTAAAACATTATTGGGCCTCTCATCTCTTATTCAGGCCTGCAGTCATGGTTTGGCAGGAGAGAGCGCTGCCACTGCCGCATGATAGATTCGAGGACTAAACAGAGCCGACTGAAGTTTCAAGGTGAGGAGGCTTTTTAGGAGCTGGAAGATGGGACCGGCTAACTCCATTGTGATCATGGCTTCCATTAAAGCTAACACAGCTGCGTAGAAGCCTCATCTGTCATTGTGATACGGAACAAGGCCCCTTTGGAGGTAGACATGCTCTTTCTACGGCATGGGATGACGCCAAATAAACCATCGCGTGTTTACTACGATGAATCAAGTCCTTCCTCTGTGCTTCTTCGTTCATGGATCCAATCTGTCCTAGCACCGTCATTCATTCTTCTCAGCACCGTTCATTTTTTTTCTCCTACGCAAATGCAATGCCGACATTACGAGTCCCTCCGACTGACTTTCCATTTTTTATTTATTTATTTTTTGTATTTTTTTTTTAGATGCTCTAAGTATCTAGCGCCAGTCCACACTTCATCAGGTTTCACGCTGAGAAACTCACATTAGCAGTCTGAAGAAGCATGGCCTCCATCAGAGCCCCAAGACAACAGCTGAAAAATGCTAGCCCCGGGCACCTTCACCAGGTCACTCCTGTTTGTAAACGCAAGACTTTCCAGCTGCGCTGACCACGGAGGAGTCCGGCTACCAGCGTTCCATGGCTTTAAAGTCAATGTACTTCATTATGTCCTGCCAGGATGCGTTCTTTTGAGCGTCTAAAGAGAGACGAAAAGCCACCCCAGAGGCCAAAAATTGCAGGCTGTCGGTTTCATCGCAGGACCGAAACAGACCTCTTTATAAATGAGCCACACACAGAGAGAGATGGGGAGAACCATTTGAATTACAAAAACTCCTCTGCCCTCTTTAGGAAACTGAAGGAGTAGTTGGTGTGCAATTTCACGGCTACTTCTGATGTCGGGCAAATAAAAAGTTGATTAGCCTAGAGACTATTATATCAGATTATATTTCTCAGCTGTTGGCAAAGGTTTGAACTGTTTTAATCATCACCTTCGAACATTTTATTAAAATAAAAACGTCAAATCTCAATTCATCGATATCAGTATCGGGGTGTCGAACAACTGAACAGCATGTTGGATAACAGGCCACGTTAGATCCATGCCGCGTTCGACAAAAGGTCGTAACTCGTCCCTCTGACTAGGAAAATCCAAAGGAAATCCCCCCTCAATTTGCGAGTCCTACTCGGGAGCTCGTCTCCTCAACATCGAGTTCAGCAAGTGACCTCAAATCGACATGGCTGCTCACCGAATCAACAGTAAACACAGCAGGGCTTCTTTACTTTTAAATGAGTTAAACTGTATAGACACAAGTATTGGCTTTAGATTAATGGACGTACGGACGTATTACGGTCCCTCCAGGATCTTGCGCTCGCAGAAATCGACGCCAAATCGAGGAAACGCAGATCACCGCAGACGTTCCGCAGATTTCGGCCCCAAAACCCTCTTCGGTCCGCGTGCGTCGAACGTGAGTACAGCTAAAAGGTCTCGTTTACCAACAAACATCACTGTGAAAGAACGTTTCGTGCAGTCGTGAGTTCGCCAGTTCGAGTAGTTTTCCGCAAAATAAAAAAAGCACAAAAATCGCCGACTCATTCCAACTCGGGCCAAAAAAAAAACAGTTTAGTGGGTGATGACACATCGAGAACTCCTCTATTATCAGTATTTATCTGTTGAAATCTGTTCTGAATGCACAGATTGAACTTGGGTCACAGTGGTTTGCATAAGTATTCACCCCCTTAACTTTTTGTAGTGTTACAACCCGGAAATGAAATGGATTTCATTGGGATTATATCTCAAGAATCTGCACAAAATAGCCCATAATATCGAAGTGGAGGAAGAACTCGTATATCTGGGTATACAATAGCACAAATACCAAATACCATTTTGACAATATTTTCAAAATCAAGTCCAGTCCCCAAGACGATTTGGAGCATTAAATTATTATTAAGTTAAACTCCTATGGTGGGCCGTGTTAGAAGCTTTTATTGTGCCGTCTGACATGTTTGACACCCCTGGTCTAAATAGTGCTTGCTATTGATCAATCTTGCTAAGATGTATGCGAATACAACGACACACACACAATCTGAACCTTTCAGGGTACAAATGTTCATCTTAGGGTTGAAGCTTAATTTATAGGACCTTGAGGATGTTCTGTAGCGTGCACGTTTGCCTCGCACCTCCGGGGTTGGGGGTTCGAATCCCGCCTCTGCACTGTGTGCATGTTCTCGTGCTACGGGGGGTTTCCTCATCCTGTCCAAAGACATGTGTTGTAGGTTGATTTGGCATTTTCCAAACGTTCCATAGTGTGGGAATTTGTGCATGTGTGTGCAGTTGTGCCCTGCGATGGGTCGGCGCCCCGTCCAGGCTGTCCCCCGCTCTGTGCCCCGAGTCCCCTGGGATAGGCTCCAGGCTCTCCCATGACCCTGTGTAGGATAAGCGGTATGGAAAATGGATGGATGGATATATGGATGGAAGGATGCAGTGTACATTTAAAGCCCATTTAAGCTACATACACTAATTGGACCTAAAGGAACGCTGTTGTGCTGAGGATGTTCTCAGTTCTAGGTAAACCTCTTCACTGCACACCTGATCTCGAAACCCGATTTCATAAAATAATAAAAGTCCCACAGTTTCGAGGAGAGGAAACGGGGAAAAAATATTGTGAACCAAAAATACTCTTGGAGTTTTCGGGGTCTTGATACAGATGCATCTATCTAACCACGATATCATCAGCTACCTTGCATCTTTCCACCGAGATGTCTTCATGTTTACACAGGCACTCCATTCATCCTGCCCAAGCTACAAATTGGATCAGATATGTAAGGTGACCGTTTCCTCCCTGTTTACCCACAGCTTACCCTCTCTCTCTCTCTTACTCTCTCTCTCTTACTCTCTCTCTTTCCCCTCTGGAAAGATTTACACCCCTTCAGGCTTTTCTCCACCATATTACATTCCACTCAGCTGTTTTATTTTCCCGCCAACCCTCCTGACCTGCTTACCCAGCACTATCGGGCCCTCGGCTGAGCCGAAACGGGAACTCTTTCTGGGCTGTCCAGAATCCATCACTACACCGGCCCCACGCCTTTTTTTTTTTTTTTTTTTAAATCGTAGAAGTGGAGATGCATGCATTCCATAAAGGAGACAGAGAAAGAGAGATTGAGAAAGATGAGAGGGAGCAAGACTACTGCGAGAAGGAGAAGTTGGAGAATCAATGGAGGAAGCGGGAGGGATGCAATAAGCACGAGAGCGATAGGGCAAGGGAGGAGAGACAGAGATGGAGGGAGGTATGATGGTGCAGATAAGGCAGCGGAGAAGAGAGACGGAGGTAATAAATTTGAGGGAAGTAAAGGGAGTCGCACGGCAAGTGTGGAAATCCAGAAACGTCAAGAAAAATAAAGTGCGTTATGAACAAAAGCGCAGGATTTTAATGTCGTTTCGATTCCAGCAGCGTTTAGGTGAGAAGGTGTAAACGACGCAGCCGTACGATGTTGATTAAATACATTTATACGCACAAAATGTGAACCCTGTGGGCTGGCAGAACACGTTGTTCTCGTTCCTCAGAACTTCATAAAGGGCAAACAGAACCAGGAGTGGAAAATTCGTCAGTAAAGGTACTTCGTTGCTATATTTGAGTATTATTTGGATGTGTTTATACTTTACTTGACGCTGAACGCTTGTCCTCTTCATCCTTCATCCAGCCAATGACTGTACGCTATACATCAATCAAGAATCGTGACGGTTCATCCTCTGCGCCGCTCTTCTCGTGCCACACAATATGATGTGCTGTAGCTATCCATGCGCGTCTGAAGACGGATAATCCACCGGACCGCAGTGTGGAAGTTGAGGATGAGCGGTCCTCGATTAAAATATTCCAGTAAATAAAGACTCGTATAAAATGAGGCGTCTCCATTACCTCTATACACGGCATGAGCTCCGTCTAAAAGCACGTTGAAGTACAGTAAGATTTAATGCTTTGCTAACTTGAGCTGATTATATTGAACTAAGTTAGCCTGTTTTCTTTGCTAACGCCAAGTTAGACTAGCACCGATTCCATTAGCTAACGCACTTAGCTGGTCAGACTCAAGCTAATGTTAAATATCGGTTATTTACACTATATTTTACTTCTGATTGTTCCGTTAGCAAACTCCGTAGCGCTAGTCACGTAGACGCAAACTTGCAGAGAACGAACGGCGTTTTCAGGCAAACGTGGCGGAGCTGCTTTCAAACGAAAGAAGTGGGTTTTGAATAAGTAAATAAGCGAGAGTTACTTTTCCACATGAAAACACGGCGTCAAGTTTATCAGTTAAAAACATTTTATTTTATCGTCGCAACTTTTTGACTTTCACCAGAGTGCATTTTATGGCTGGATGCTTCCATTTTTAATTAAGTTTTAACATCTAAGAACAGAACCCATTAGCGCACACAACCGCCCAACACACACACACGCACGCACGCACGCACACGTACGTTGTTCTTGCAAGTAAAAAGAATGATAAAGAACAGTTTGATGGACCTGCTTTCGTATTCTGCTCATTACCCATCTCAGTCACTGGTCTCTAAAAACTAGAGAACGATATAAGTATATAAATAAATCGACACAAAAATGAAGCAGATGAGCTCGGTGTAGAACAAGGTTTGATCTGGTCTATCTGCTATAATAAGACATGTAATGTCCAGGACATGGTGTATTTCCTTAGAACAACCCACATGTCTGTAACATGTTAAGTGCAATAAAAGACCGCAGGATGCCGAAACTCTGCCAAGTTCAGGTCTCCTCTGAAAAGCTTCTGAGCACTGCCCGTGATGTCGTAATGATAGCGTAATAAATTGTCAACTGAGATATCGTGATAAACTCTATTTATTTATTTATTTATATTATATTATATTATATTATATTATATTATATTATATTAAAAATGGATTGGAAGTAGCTGATATAATTTTACGTTTTAATTTATTTATTCATTTTCCATATGATTCATTTTCATGTGCTTCATTTACCTTTTCTCTTCTCTCCTCCCTTCCCAATAGCTGATATAATTTTAGAACTTTATACTTAATCTTTAAACTTGCATAAGTAAAATTTTTTTAATAATAATAACCATTGAGTTATTAATAATAATGGAGAATAATGCTTTTATTCGCCAAAGATAAGTATTTTTTTTATTGCATTTTCTCAATGGAAATTATATATATATATATATATATATATATATATATATATTAGTAAAAAAAAATAATAATAACATAATAATAAATGAAGTACAAACAGTTTTTCTTTTTTCTTTCTTTCTAAAAACCCCTCTACGTTCACTGAGCTGAAGGAAAAATGAATTCCAACCTGAGATAGATTTGAATTGCAGTTGGGACTCGTCGGCTGTTCCAGACCTCACGCGTTTGGTGGTGCAGCGGTGAAAACCGATGCTACGAGATCTGCGATCATCTTCGGTTTCTGCTTGAGCTCTCAGCCCTGATGGCTGGCTCATGCATCTTTTGCTTTATCAGCCTCAAGAACATTTACTCACTGAGCATGAACGTTTCCATTGATCACGGGACGATGAACTCCGCTCAGGGACGTGCCACAGAGATCAACTTGACGACACTCTGGGCGGATCATCTGCTTGGAGAAGTGTCTCAAGTGACGCCAACAGAAACACTTTCTATAATGCAAAGAGCAAATTTGTGGCTTTTCCACATCACTCTGAACCGCTGAGTAACCGGATAAAGGTGGTTTCCATTAGGAAAATGACCAAATGGATGAACTGAAACTTCTATAAAACCTCTCACTTTACTGTAACATTCCTTAGTTCCCCATGACTGTTTATAAAAATTACAATATGTATGGAAACTTGCCAGGAAGGCCTCCTGGGTCCTTTTAAGTGCTCGGTTGGCACGTGGGGAATGCCTATTGAGTAAGTAGAAGAGCTTCTTTTATAGCTCATTATTTCTTTTTCTTAAGCTATATAAAAGATTATGGACCTTCACTTCATACACATGGGAGTAATTAGATTGCTTGCAGGACAGAAAATGAAGTTTTGCGTCTTGGTAACAGCATATACACAGATCTACGGTCCCACGTTTCTGTGAGGTGGCCAGTCTGTATGCTTAAGTATAAGACACTGAGTCGGGACAGTCCTTCAAGATCACACCTGCTTACCAAGAGCAGTATATAAGTCACTGTATAGACTCGTATACAAGGGAAGGGATTTAGGGGGGGTGTCTCATGACCTGAGAAAATGACAAAACCTGTCTCTCTTCATTTCTGTTGATGCAAACCAGCATACTGCTTGGCTGACTACAGGAAGTGTGCTTGAAAGACACGGATTTCACTTTTCCTAGAAATTCGCCAACGAGCACGTCTTCAAGAGCTGGGGTTTCAGCACAACTTGGAGTCACTCTTGGGTGAAGCGGTGCAGATGAATATTTTCACAGTCCAAGCATTCTTGAATTGCAAAGCCACTTCTATTTCACCGGCCATAAAGAAGGAGGAAAGTGCTGATGATGAACGCAGGTGCTGTTGGTCATTTGTGACTCTGCTTAAAGGACCAAGCGATGTCTGAACTGGTCTGTGGAGTTAATGTGCAAAAGTATTTTAGAAACGTTCTTGTGTGTGTTAGTGTTTTCAGGATCAAACTGGCGACCCTGGAGTTTTGAGGTGGAAAAGATGTTAGGCTAATCAAGCTAGCTAGCATTGGATATCCAGTTACATTTTTGACAACAAAACTGGGGACAAAAAGGCCCTCCATCCCAAAAAAAATAATAATGTATTTACTTTCATGCACAAGTAACCGGTCAGATATAAAGTCCACGGGACAAGCCAAGATCGCGTGCATTAACACGAACGTGATCCGTTTGCAGTTTCCGTTCGTTCATCCTTTTAGGGATGTAACCGGATATATCGATACTTCCTGTTCGAAATGAACCGATATAAATAGTAGGCGCACTGTTCGTTTTCGCTGCAGCAGTAAAGTAAAACCATTTTAAACCAGTCGCATTGAGTGAGTTAAAAAAAAAGTTTGCCAGAAAGTTCCACCGGAACCCGCGGTTGAGTCTGATGATGAACTTAAATGATGTAGCTGAGGTTGAGGAATTGTAGACGTTCAGAGGGGTGTGTTACGTGTTACGTAGCTACAAATTGCTATTTGTTGTATTTTGTGAATGGGAGAAAATGACTCTTTTTCTCAGCAAACCCGCCCCCTCCTTCCCAGTGCTTTCCAGTGTTCCTGGGAGATGGGGGTAGGGTTCGCATTAAACGAAAAAACAAAAAAACCCCACAAACTTCCTGTCCAGACCATGCCCACTTCCGGTTCAGATAGCGCTAGAGAGATTTGGAGCACTATACAGATACAGATAAAAGGATGTTCATGTCAGCAGGACACAAACCAACTTTAATGTTCACATTTATGCGACACATTTGACATCACAGTCGTACCGACTCACTTGCCGATGAGATTAAAGGAAAGATTTAGACCTGTTTGAACCGGCTTAGCTCTCAATCATTGGTCTTCAAGGCACACCATTTACAAAGGCGCTAGAGTGCAGTGTCCCTGAAAATGTGCTGATTTAAGAAATTGATTTAATATCTTCAGGGCAGGATTGACAGCTGCTGTAGAAGTGCTGGACCAATCCATGCATAATGAAAAAACCTTTAGCCACGGCCATTATGTAGGATAATCATCTTAGTCCTAGTGAAAATGAGAGAGTCGAGAGGAGGAAGCATTGTTGGAGATGATTTAAAATGGAGGAAATGAGGTATATAAAGGAAGGGAAGTCATAAACAGGAAGATAATTTGTTGGACCTTTCTGCTTCTTATAGAGGTCAGTGTGTTTATGAGCTATTAGCCTCTGGGTTTGTACGAGTTGCACTTGGGCACTGCAGGATGTCATCGCTTAGTAGCCAGAAAGAATTTTAAAGTCCTCTAATTTCAAAGACTGGTGAATACCACAGCTATCTATGATTACTGGACAAAGTATTAACTGGACTTGTACTGAAAGTGTGTTACGTTGGTCAGTACATGCCCGTGGACGTTCATGGATGTGTCAGTGTTAAAGAATACTGCCTACTGAAGCAATAATATGGAGGCTGGAAGGCATTGAGTCAAGTCTGAGTTAAATGTTTGCAAACAATGCAGCCTTGTAAGAGTTTCATCTGGAAAATTTTCCGGACACGGTGTACCTTTTGCTGTCCTGAATTTCCCATGATCCTGTACAAACTTCTTTCCGTTCTATTCATTCCATTACCAATTATACACTTTAAAACGGTATCCATGCAGGATATCCTAAAAAGCATTAGCGTATATAGTGTTAACCTTGTTGCTGCAGACCTTATATCCCGTGGAGTGGGATATAAAGTCCATCGCATGTGAATATCCCATGGAGTGTCATTAAATCCATTATTAAAAAATGAATATGGTGCAACCACCAAAGTCAGTGATCAGGTAAAGAGGGGATTTGTCAGGGAAGCAACCAAGAAATCAAGTGCAATGCTGAAAGAACTAGATTTTAAAAATAAATAAATAAATAAATAAAAATCCCCCGCTGTTTTCTCTGGTCTACATTCATGTGAAAATATTCTTCGAAATTAGAACATTTACTCATATACATACTGTAAGCCTACGCATGGGAACAATGTAGAAAAATTCAGTCTAGAAGGTTCTGAGGTGTCTGAAATTGTTAAAAAGGATCTAACAAGATATCGTGTGTGGGGTCCCCCCCCCAGAGGCGCGTAAATCAAATCACTTCGAACTGCTGCTCCTGCTGCATCACGTGGCAACGTAACGCACTCTGAGGAAAGCGCTATTCGAACTCTTTTGCGTACATGAGCTCACAGATGCCCACGATTCGCTAGTGAAATGCTGTGATTGACAGGGGAGAGAAAGTATGCTCCTCCCACCGATAGCGAACAGCCGGTTGTACTCTGTAGGACTCCTGGGTATTCGACCTCGCGATCTCCTGGCGATACGTTGAACGATTTCCCTTCGGTTTGTTTTCGTGAAGTGGAAACGAATCGGGATTCTACTTCCTGTGAAAAGAGATCCTCAGCTGATGCGGTGAACAAACATGGCTGCCAACAACAAGCCAATAAGAACCCAGTATTTTCCATTGTAAATAAATAGCCATGTGATTCGTAATGAATCATTTATAAACCGTAAATCGGAGATTTATTATACAGTGCCCGGACCCCTTATGATCGACACCTTATGTTATTTTCAAAGAGCTGAAATGGATTCCGTGCTATGGAATCATTCGTTCAGATAATAAACGGACACTGATGGTGATTCGATGGAATGCCGGCCAAGGAAGTCAAAAGAAAGTCTAAAACCGTAAAGAAATCCTCGAACAATAATGTTGTAAAGCTCGCTCAAGTGAACTGGAATCGAACGGCATGGTGGTAGTAGTAGTAGTAATAATAATAATAATAATAATGACAAATATCTCCAAGGTTCACATTCTGAAAGCCAGATCTTCAGATGATTCATGAAGTTTGGCTCTTGTGTATTCTTAATGGCTGTGAAATCAATGCTAAACTTCGCTATCTGGTAGTTCATCATCTGTTCTGATCCATCACATTCTCGCCAACTGAAGTGTTTACGTGGAGCTCAGAAAGGTTTTTATTCTCGGGTGGAAAATGTCTTCACAAGCCCCGAGTCTCAACTCCATTCTTAAGTTTACTGATAGTGATAGCAACGATCGCCTCGCTGACGGCGTAGCGTGACTACGATGACTTTCACAGATGTGAGGTATCAAAATCCTCAACCGTCTCTGATAAAACGCTTTGGAACCAGATATTCTAAACTATTCATGGCCGAGATGGATGGGGGGGGGGTTCATAGCTTTTTCAGAGGGGCTTTTTCAATCGATCATTGCTTTTTTTAGAGGGTCTTTTTGATGATGTTGTAGCCAAGAAAAATGTGAAACCTGACCCCATCCCCCCCCTCCCAGCTGTGTATGTTTTCTTTCTTTCTTTCTTTCTTTTTTTTTTTTTTTTTTTGAGATTGCAACATCTGGGAAGGGTTTCTCACAGTAATCTCTCCAAACTCAGAGCCTGCTCTGCATCATAATAGCGTTCAGCCCCTTTCTTTCCTCTCGCTAAGTCCACCATTTAAGCGCACACACACAAACACACAAACACATGGCTCTGGTGCATGAAATGAGGTAATGCTTACATGATCTGAGCGAGAAACACAAATTGATCAGCCTTCTTGCAAAAGACTTGGGTCAGGATTACAAAATAGTCATGGACAAAAAGCAGATCAGGCTTGGTCACACCTCTTTCTCCCAGAACCAGATGTTTACTCCGACTTCTTCTTTCAGTTTTTCCAAGCGATACGTTCTCTTTACGTTGGCTCTCATGTTCTCCAAAGCACTCTGGCGGCTGCATCGTTGTCCATAGTACCTCATTTGATTTTATTGATTTAGATTTAGTGCTCTGCAACAAAGCCTCGCTTTTATTGCTCTTTGTAGAGGTCTCGTGGGCCGTTTGGAGTTATTGCACGTTTTAGATGCTGTAGCTGCTTCATCTTGAGCTCGGCTGCGCGTGACCGTACTTGTTATGACATCTTGGGTCATCTCGGGCACAAATATTTGGACAGTGCCGTCATAAACACCAACCCGAAACGAGCACGCGAGGAGAGATGGTAGGAGGAAATCGGGTTCTCTCAGAAGTTCCTGCTAACCCGGGGCCACTTCCTGAGGATTCTCAGAAGATTGCGAATAATAGCTATGTGAGGAATTAGCCTTGTCTGGTTAATATAGTCCGAAAAGCTTGCAAATGTATGCACATTGCCAATTCATCTATTCCTCAGTGTCACCTCTTTACGCCTTGTTCTATAATGAGTTTTAAATAAAATAAAAAAATCCAACTTTTTTTTTTTTTTTTTTTTTTTTGCTGATGTATTAAGTCGCAACTTGGCAGAAGCCGTGATAAACTTCCCGAATTTGCACTGACAAGCATTAATGCCGCGAAGCTGACGTCCACATTTATGCAACAAGCCCAAATGATTCATTTTTATTTTTTACTATTGCAAGCAAACCGTCACCATCTTCCCCTTAAACATCTGATTAAGCATCTCTGGAACAACCCAGAACTCGACCCTCATTCTTTATAAAATGCAACAATACCAGGGGGAAAACAAACAAACAAAAAAAAACAAAACAATGCAATTGACCTCATCAAATCAAGTATACACCATCATTCATGTAGCTCTACCTGATAGACGTTTCTCACGTGCGCTTCTCCAGAATATATCCCACGCCTTATTGGTCGAGTCCTTCACATGCTCGCTGAAGGACCTCCGTAGTGGAGTTTTCACCCTGCGTGCCATTATCCATGTGCTGTTCTGAGAAGCGCTCGACGCTCTTTCTCCTCACTCCATCTGCCCAGAGACGTGAGTGAGTTTAGGCAGCTGAGCGTAGCAAGAGGAGGAAAAGTTTTGCTTCCAAGTTTTCACCCTTGATGCAAAAAAGTCTGTATGTAATTTGGCACACACTCTCCTTCAAGCATGTGAGAGTGAGTGAGCGAGGGAGGCGGGGGGCAGGAGAGAAAATGTTTTCCCTCCACACACACAAACTAGGGGTCAAAGACACCGAAAACGAAATACGGGATGAGCATTAAACTTCTTGCTTCAGAGCGAGAGATGCTTCTCCATCTGTACAGACATAATTATCTCTCTCATACACACTCGCACGTACACGCACTCGTCTGTCTGCAGAGTACTGTGATAAATATTAAGGTTGAGAGAGAGAGAGAGACAGAGAGACAGACACGAGTCTGGGGAACTGCATGAATAACCGTCTGTTGTGTGTTGTTTGGTCTCGTACATCTTCCCCTTTCAAAAGCAAAAGCAGAAGTTCTCTTCTAACTGACATTTTAAGTGTTCGTGTTTCTTTTTGCACAGCGGTCGGGTTTGAATACATGAACCATGCTTTCTTTTAGCACAGAAAATAATAACTATGGAACTTGCAAGTCGAATGAAAAGATCTGGATATGAATTCCGTACTGTGTGTTTCAAATTCATTCGATTCGATTCGATCTGTGTAGCGCTTTTAACGACGGACGTCGTCTCGAAGTAGCTTTACAGAAACATGTAAACACGGGATAGAGATTTTAAGTGTGTGAGTTTATCCCTGTTGAGCGACGGTGGCGAGGGGAAAACTCCCTGAGAGGATACGAGGGAGGAACCTTGAGAGGAACCGGACTCGGAAGGGAACCCGTCCTCGTCTGGGTCACGACGGATAGTGTGAAAGTCAAAGAAAGGTCATTATGGTTTCTACATGAAGTCTGTTTGTTGATGTACACAATAAAAATCCCCTCCCCCCCACCCTTCCCACCGCTAACATGTTCGAACATTTTGCTTCCAGTTAGAACCAGAAAGAGTTTTTCAGCCTGATGCCAGAGGAGAACCATTTTAAATTGCACAAAGAACCTTTTACTCTAGTTCTTTAGAGAGCCATCTATTTACTGGTGCTTTAAAGAACCCAGAAATGGTTCTTCATACAGTAGCAGTGCCACAAGGAAGCATGTTATCATAAGTTCTCTAAATAATAATAATAATAATAATAATAATAATAAACATAGTAAAGTTTTTAAGAATGATGCCAGGAGAACCTTTTCCAGACCCACAAAGAACCTCACTCTAGGGTTCACTCTAACCTGTTAAGAGATGATACGATACCTTGAAGGGCCTATAATTAACCATACGGAACTTCTTTAATCTCCAAAAAGCCTGTAACCCAATGAAAAATGCTTCACGACCAGAAGAATGTTGCTGTAAAGAACCACTGAAGAACGTTTTATTTTTTAAAAAGTGCATCTGTGTATATATAGATAGGCTATTTTGAGTTTTTCTAACCGCAAGAAGTCGGCCATCTTGGTTTGGCTTAATATAACGTAAAGTTAATCTAATCACTAGATGTAAGGACGATGTACATACGGTTGAACACCTGTTTTGGGTGAATTCTTTCTGGAATGATGGATACAACAAAGACTACACGTTAGGATGATAATCTCATGAGAAAAGTGTTTAAGTTTGGTTTTATTAATCAAGGATAAAAACGTAATCTTACGCGCTGAATAATCTGTTTGCTTTCGTTGAAATTTTACATACACGGATAGCATTTTTTCTAAGCTCCTCCCCGATTACTTGTTTGTTTTTTGTTTTGTTTTGTTTTTTTTAAAAAGGAATACATGCAACAGTCTCTTGCTGAATTACTTTCTCAGTCGAAAAACTATTTCGTTGTGTGCTCTATTATCACGAGACAATTTAAAACAGCATTACACCGAGGACGATAATATCTGTAGCTGTTGTGGAACAAAATAAATATAAATCATCCGCATTCATACTGTTTTATTGTTCGTAAATGATTGATTTTTAAGTGGATGTGCGGCTCGGAGCAATATAGATTAATGAAGCCCAGGATTCTTAGCTACAACGCTGGTTCCAAGGAGGCATTTCTTTACAAATTCATAAAAATGCTGAGTGCAGATTGATGTGCGTTTTAGTTTACATGAATTTAAGATCGGTAAGTCTGGGAATTTATTGAACTGCGATGCATGAAGTACCAGTTAATCTTTCTCATATTGTTTTTTTTATATGTTATGTTTACTATCCGAAAATATGCTAAATGAAATCACCGTGTGATCGGTACAATTATAAATACGACACCTTTTTAGGCATTTTCGATGTACGCCGGACGTTATATAGAAGCACCATGAACCAGTCCGAGTATATTAATAACGTTAATTGGTGTATAGGAAATGAAACACCTTTTATGACCGTTCCACTGAAAATGGATGGAAAGTCCATCTTAAAAAACGCATAATTCATATTGGGGAGTCCGGTTTCTCAGCCCTGTTTTCAAATATTTCAAGAGACGCTTATGGAGGCACGTGAGCCCTGCATCATGGGACGTTTAGCAAAGAGGAGAGAGGTTTATAAAATAAGTAATCTTCAAATACACCTGACCGCACTGTCCTGCCTATACATACACAGATATGAAACATGGGAGTCTCTCGTTGTGTGAACAGACCTTCCAGTTTAATATGTCTCTACGCCCCTAAAGACTCACTTGTTTATCAACTTCCCCATCAGTGGTGTGTCTCTTACTGGCAAGAATTAATTTAGCTGATAATGGCTTTGTTCTCCTGAGGCTTTCTTCCATTTATGTGAGAAAAGTGGAATGAAGTATAATTACAGACACTCTCTCTCTCTCTCTCTCTCTCTCTCTCTCTCTCTCTCTCTCTCTCTCTCTGTGTGTGTGAGAACACCACCTCCATTATCACCAGTATGTAAAGAAAAGTAGCCAAACTTAGTCAAATGCTGTTGGAGATTCAGGTACTGCTAACAGTATGTATGCTAGCTAACTCCTATGAATTCATACATGTTGCTAGCTATCTAGTAAAGACGCCCCTTACACATTATCCTGAGCGTTAACTACAGGCCGTAGCGGCACTTTTATATAGATATATTTCATCGACGTTTACTTTCCTACTGTAAAACATTGACTGGCTAGCGCTAGTCGAGCTCACTCAGCTAGTTAACCTGTAGTCTTACCCGTACATGCTTCGACGGGTTAGATGTCGGGCTGCGAAATGACGACGTCCTATAATTTGCGGATCATCGTCGCGCCCGAAGACGGGTGATAAATCGGGTCAGGGATGCTCATCTGTCTTCACTATCTCAGACATTGCTGCTGCTGAAAATATACATTTGGTGTTTTTAAAGTTTATATTTCCAGCAAGAATGCGCTCTTCTATGACTTCGTAGCAGGAAGAAAAACAATCCTCTCAACAGAGTTCGTTTCTCCATTTCGTAATAACTTAACACACGTTCCGATATCTGGGCACTCTTGAAATCCAGCTTGTGTTTTTCATTATTAACGCCACATGTAACTCCGCTCCGAATACGGTCCCAGAAGACCGGAGCTAGGCACGGCAACAATCTGGGCAAACGGTAAAAGTTGATGTTTCATTTAACTCCTGATTTGTGTGATTTTCTAGATGGGGCATGGAGGGAAAAACAAAGAAAGTCAATCTTACTCAGTATTTCTTAGTACACCAATCTCAAGTAAAAGTAAACAGCGTATCCGGGATGCATTACAAATAATTCAGGGTCTGTTTACACCAATTACTTTCATGCCAATAAGATGGAACACAAAGTAGCGAAAGAAGAAGTCGGAACTTTAAGTTCCTCATTTCAGAAACAGATCATTGAAATAGCAAATGGAATGGGTAAGCATGCTTGGCGGAAGAGTAAGTGCTGACTGGGGCGTTTCTGGATGGTGAAAATCCTGATGATACAGTGAAATCCGCTTATACTGGCAAACTGTCTCCGCTAAGCTGGAGTAAAGGAATGTTATTTTATTTGCAAAGTGCAAAAAAACCCCCCAAAAACCCCTTCTGTTTGAAGATAAACATGGATTGCGCTAACTCAAAAGCTAATTTGATAGAAATTAAGAGTACTGTCACAAATACATAAACAGTACAGTGAAACTCTTTCATTTCACAGCCCAGATTATTAGAAAATTGGAGTCCGAGTGCAGGGTCACTCTGGTATGGTGCCCCTGGAGCAGAAAGGGTTAAGGAGCTGGTAGCCTGGTGGTTCTTGTTCTTGAACTCCTGACTTTCTGATCCCAGAGTAACCCGGATCCATACTCGCTGAGCCACCATTTCTCTTACGGGTAAGCAAAATAAGGTTCCTCAAAGGTTTCATCTATCTAAAATGGTACTACAAATCGCAAAACTATCTCTTGTTGGATTCTTCACCCAGAAGGACAAACTGAAGACCCTTCAGAGTGCTAGGTGTAACCTTTTTATAAAAAGTGGCCTTTTGTAAGAAGTCCTTGATGACCGTGACCTTAGCAGGACTTTTCGGTGGCTCGACAGATCTTTTAACATTTCATTGATATTTGTAATTGAGGTCAAACTCATTGCTAGAGCGGCTTGCTGTGCATGCGTCAAACCTTCCTGGTCATTAAAATCCTGTGGTATTTAACTGGAATAAAAGCTCACCCTTAGGCCACTCTAGTACACCTTGCAGCAGATTAGAACACGTTCGACTTTATGGTTCCGAATGGTTCTCGTCCATGGGTGGAAGATTCAAATTGATGGACATACTTTCCCTTTTCCATGTTGCATCAAAGCTTATCTTATTTGGAATAAATTCAGCAAGTCTAATGGGCACTTCAGAAACACCTAAGCTCCATGTAGAAAGAATCGATACTTGTGACGAGTCAGCCTTAGAGCCAGTGACAGCTTGAGTCAATGGATTTGCTACGTTTTTTTCTTTTCTTTTCCCTTCTGGCTTTCTCTTTCTGGTGACTCGAGGCATTCCTGCAGTCACACTGACGAGCAGCAGAAGCCTCTGTGTTTTTAACAAGTGAAAGTGTTTACGCCAAACCAAGGGATGAGGTACAGGAGAGATGCGTCAATCCACGTTGTCTTTGAGTATCTTGACGAGTGAGAGAGAGAGAGAGAGAGAGAGAGAGAGAGAGAGAGAGATTCAGAGATTCAGCACATTTATCCCTTTTCCCACCTATTCTCTTCCAAAATTGGTCACTTGCCATATCTCACCCTTTATCCAGCTCCCCCATCACAGAACAGCTAACCCCAAAGACTGCATCTTTCCGAACTGCTGCTCATGCTGCATCATAATATGCTTTGAGGAAAATGCTACATCTCTCCTCTTCTTCACACGAGTTCACACAATTAGCTAAGGTTGGTCTGATTGATGGAAGAGAGTATGCCATCCCTTCCACCTGGACGGCATGATCAATTTCGCTCCTGGACACCCAGCTATGTATGGCCATGACATCATCAGGATTCAACTGTGTGCTCTGCTAATGATGGGAGGAATGCCTTTGCATAAGAAACTTCGAGTACTCGAGCACTATGATCAAATCGAGAATCTAGTCTAGAACATGTCACATAACATATGGAAAACATTTGCGTAATCTTGATATGTTTGCGATGGCCGTGATGATGCATACAATCCTCCACTGAAGATCCCCATGGCATTTGGATAGTGGGTCTCCACACAATAATCTCTTAGATAGTGATAAAATTGCATTTAAATGTTCTACTGGGATTTCTGTGACGCCACTTTCTGACGGCGTCTGTTGTTGAAAGCTCATTACAGATAAAATTGAATGTATAAGTTACTGTACCAAAGACGGAGAGTCGGATGAATCCTCCATTTGCTGTCACGTCTGTGAATTCAGGCCTCCAAAGTGCACAGATATGCTTTATATAATGCTTTATATGAGACCCTTTTGATGAAAATGGCATCTCTGTCAACAACAGTAAATGAGTGGAGTTGACCCTCTCATACAGCGTTAGAAAATTGCAACAAGCCTCTCGGCCAGCTAGAGCTGAATACAAATATCACACGAGTTTGGAGGCTTTTTAGCACATTAATCAGCTGTCCTGCTGCTCTCACCGATCCGACCCATGCTGGTTCAGACAGTGTCTGTGCAGATCGCCGTTCCCCTGAACACTCATCAAACAAGTGAACAATCTTAGTCAGTCCTGTTCTGGAAAATAGGATGGAATACAAAGGCTCTCTTAACCATCCATCCATCCATCCATCCATCATTTTCCATACTGTTTATCCTACACAAGGTTGTGAAGGAGCCCGGAGCCTATCCCAGGGAACTCGGGACACAAGCCGGGAGACACCCTGGATGTAGAAATCCATCGCAGGGAACAATCGCACACTACGGACAATTTCAAAATGCCAACAACGTATGTCTTTGCACTGGGGGAGGGAACCGGAGTACTCACAACCCCGGAGGTGCGAGGTAAACGTGCTAACCGTTAAGCCACCATGCCCCCACAAAGGCTTTTCTAGACCATAATTGGTATCTTTTGCCTTGATCACCTTAAAAAACCTCCGGTTATGAAGCACTGAATAATAAAAAAAAAAATAGCAAAACTTGTTTAGGTTTCCAAAAGGTGCTTCCAAGAACACTTCTGGAGAGTTGGGGTTTCTTCTCCTTGAGCCAATCTCCAATTACCAGGGAATCACATTTGTTCCAGTTGATGGAAGAATATGAGGATCTTTTGGAGCTTCTGGGGCTATTCATTTATGTGTCTCATGTCTGCATTTCATTTGATGATTACTGTGATCTCATCAGCATAGCCTGTTTATTTCATCACCACCTCATCTTGGGTTTTGGGGCAAGGGACTGAAATGCCATGGAACTCTTTTCTGGAGGCAATCAGCAGTTCTTTCACAGTGAGTACTGCAGAGGTTAGTATTTCTCTAATGACCTGAAAGGGTCTGATCAGGCTTCCATTTATTTTCAGTAGTCTGTAAACATCAGTCTTTAACAGTTCCCATATGTATGAGACAAACTTTGGGCTGTAGCCAAAGGTATTGAGTCTTAACAAGACTTAACCCCGTCAATTGCTGTTTCTCGATCCAGTGAAACGAATCCAGTGTTAAGATCTGAAAACAAATTGGCAAAGCGCATTCCAGGAGTGGCATTAGGACTGCTCAGCATGGATAATGATTTATCAACATCATTTTCAAGCAGTTAGTTAGGGCTTGGAGAGGATCTTAATATCCATGTGTACCAGTTTCTTAAACATCCCAGATCTCCCTTCTTAGGGTGGAGAATCACCAGTGTCCTTCTGCAGCCTCACGAAAGGCCAAATACTTAAAAATAAACACATAAATATATAAAACAGAGTACATGTTTGCTAATTAAAGGCCAGAGGGACCTTTCTAAACCTGTTGGTCCAGTCAGTCCATCTAGTCCTGGTGATTTACCAGTAAACTGCTCTTGAGCCGAGGAAGTGAGTCCGTTAAATGACACAAAGCTCTCCAGTTCGGTCTTGTCTGCACTTGATGAATGTAGCAGAACTTGTAGTGGATGGTCCATTGTTGCCTCGTCACAGTGTTCGACTGTGTGTATATATATATTTTTTTCATTCAGTGACAATGGATTTGATATAATGTCTTGTTTATCTGGTATCTTTCTGCCATCTAGGAGTTTTCGGCTGCCTTTTCTAATGCTCAATCCTTCACATCCTCTCTCATCCAGTAGGCTTTTTGGCAGTAGTGTTTGTCTTCTCGAGCAGCTCTTCTTTCATCACTCTGATTCTTTAGTGTCTTCCTTTAATATCTTTTTTTTCTTTTTCTTTTTTTTTTCTCCCTGTGCTGTTTACTGCTGTATACACCATCAACTGATGGAATTAAACTGTGACTTTCTGTCTGTCTGGGCCTTCCAAAAAAAAAAAAAAAAGTGATAAAGCAGGTCTTCTTGGAGAAAACTACAATTAACATGCCAGTGTGAAGGTTGTATTTTGGTCGGTGGACGGGGAAATTGGAATGTAAACATTGCAGTGGTCTGACATCAGGACAGGTGGACAACTATGGGAAATTCTGCTTCTGTCTTTGCCTTTGAACATCATGAGAGATCATGTCGGTATTGGTTTTGACCCAGGTGTACTGTCTCACTATGGTGGAAAAACTTCCCTGCAACAAAATCAATACAATCATGTCACTCTAGATGTCATTATACAGTAGATTTCAGCATTTCTGCTCAGTGTGGAATGGGATTCCTGTCGTGTATGACTAACTTACCTGTGAAAAGGTTTTGAACAGGCAACGCCGCAAAGAATCGAATGCACAAACTGGACCAGCGTTTAGGGAGAATATGTTAATAACAAATGCAAGTATAAATCAGCAGTCTGTACCTGTGATTATCATCTTGAGCTGTCTGGACCGAAGTAACCAGCACTTATCACAGTACTTATAGCCCTGATTGAAAAGAGTCACCGAGTGTGGTTTCAGTCATCAGTGTGAGTTTCTCTTCAGCAGTATTGCGGCATACTTTATACGGTGGTCCTGCTGATATATAATAATAATGGTACTGTTCTGGTTTATTCATCAATCTCATCAATGGTAGTCTTTCAGCCTTTTTCCTTTTCCACACCCGACATATTCGGCAGAGATTGAAAACAAAAATAGAAACGCTTGATTTTTATGCTGCTCGTTAATGTGATCGGAGGAAATTCTCTTTCGGTCTGAGAGCATTCATTTACTTCTACTTCCTGTGGCGCTTGGATCAACCGGACTTTGGGACTCACATACAAACACTCCATATCCTCATAATTATGATCGGACTCATTTCACGTGATGCGCTGAGTTACTTTATTTCCCTCATCTGATCTGTCAACCTCAGCTTTCTTATTGTTTTGAATGATTTTATGTCATTCTCTGTGGTTGCACAAGTAACCTCTGTCCCATGTCGGGTTTTTTTCAACAGCTTTGGCCCTATTCTCACTTTCAGGCTGATTTGGCTTCCTCTGTGCTGTGTTCACAAGCTTCCTTACTCGGACAAGCCTGTTTAACGTGTTCGATTCACCGCGAATGAATCATATAATGCGTTCCGTGCTGACCAATTCGGTAGACCGTGTTGTGACGTTAAAATCATCCAAGTTTGGTTTTCTGAACGATCTTTGATTTCAGGGTTGGCAGACGAAGTGGTGGCTCAACAGTTAAGGCTCTGGGTTACTGATCGGAAGGTCAGAGGTTGCCAAGCTGCCACTGTTGGGCCCTTGAGCAAGGCTCTTAACCCTCTCTCCTCCAGGGGGCGCTGTATCATGGCTGACCCTGCGCCGTGATGTATATGTGAGAAATACAGGCTTCTTCTTCTTCATTTTGATCAGACTCACTTAATGCTCACTAACAGGGGAAAACGTTTGGGCAGGACTGCCTTCTTTTTGATGGGCTTGTTAAAGGAATTAGAGGTACAAAGTTAATCATTAATCACCAGACTATACTCTATAAGCTCGTTGAGCAGTGAGAAATCTTTTAGGAGACAAAAAATATATATATATATATATATATATATATATATATATATATATATATATATATATATATATATATATATATATATATATATATATATAGATAGATACAGTAGCTGTGTTTATATGCTCATGAACATCATATTCAAGGCCCTGATTTTGCAGTTTATTGCTAGCAGGCGGTCGTGGTTTCGGGATACGATTACTTTGAAATCAGTTCTATTTGACGTGCCCCTGGCAGTGTTCCTGTACAGGTTTTAACTTGGATAAAAAAATCTATTTTATACACTAGGGACTATAATAAATATCTCGAGCAAATCAAATAGGAAAACTAATATGGGAGTCAAGCAAGATTTCTCGGCACCAGCACTCCTCTTGCATCCCACAGTGAAGAGATAGAGCGCGAGAGAGAGATCAACAAACTATTTGTTTATTTCCTGACAGTCTTACTGGAATTCCTGTTTTCAGTTCAGTACTTGCACCAGCATCGGTGGCATGCATTCTGCACAAGAAGATTGTGCAAGCGTCTTTTCAGAGCTTTTTATTCAATAATTATCTTAACAATACCGACATCGGCTTTGATCGGAACATGAAAGTTGCTTTTGGAATCCTCTCCTGAGCCATCCATTACAACACAAGAGTGCTTCAGTAAAAGGTATTAGCAGCTGTTTTTATGCGAGATATGAGTCATACTAGCTCGAGCTGTACTTGGCCAAGAATGCAAGCAATCACCATATTATTGTTTAACCATTCCATCAATTCCCGTAAAGAAGTGTGCGCACATGGGCGTGCTTGCCTAGTCACTGTCAATGAAAAGGCTTAGCCGTTTTCCGGATTGGCACAGGTAGTGCCGTGAATTCCTTTGGGATCCATTTTCCATAACTGGCGACTCTGAATGCTGTGCCAGAAGTGTGTCACAAAGCCCAGATCTTCTGCTGTGCGTCTTTCTCCCCCCCTCATTCCACCGTGCTGACGTCCAACCAGAGATGGTGTTCTCGCAAACTGCTGCTCGAGCTCAGGCTGTGATACACGTCTCTCCTGATGGTTGTTTGTCCCTGCTGGCTGCCATTAATTGCACTCGAAAAACACTTCATCTGGACACAGTTAGAGCACCGTGATGGTGTGAACTGCATCCATTTGAATTCCTCCGCCTCTCTCCCTGCATGGCGGCTCCATCTGTGGGTGCTAAGCTTGCTGTTCGTCTAACCCGGCAATCTATGTGAAAAATAGTTTGAAGTATTATCGTGGTCATATATTACTTTTCGACGCTTTGTCGCAGTAAACAATATAACATAATGTGATTTCCACAGTGTGCAAAGAACTTTGTTCTTTGAACTGCCATTTTGATAAGCTGCTAGAACTAGAGGGATAAACAGAGTGCATAGTTGCCATATTTTGGCTTGCAAACATGACTCGCACCCAGAGGGCTTTTGTGATCCCGGCTAGCGTTTTTAATAACCGCTAGAACTCAAGGAATAAACAGACTGCATGATTGTTGTGTACGATATGTGTAGTTTGATGAAGGTCATGGGCTCTCTGTATGAAGCAGCGCTGGCTGCGAAGAGGCTCCACACAGGCTTTAAATAATTCAGCCATCTTCACGCTGCACAAAAGGTGCCCCCTGCCCAGCAACTTTTCAAAGTGAGAGAAGCTGCATTGTCAGCAAAGTCTGCGGGTCATCGGCTCACACCTTTTACCTGATTTGCAACTCTCTACTGCACCTCCGGGGGCTCGGTTAATGCTCCAGGCCTGTGCAGGCGGCGGTGACGTGGTTTACGCTATGACAAAAAATCCCATATTCTACAGATCACATTCTAGCCTCACTTCGGTCTCAGAATGATGTGATGATTCTCCATTACGCATACACAGCACGTCTTGTCACCATAGATTTTGGTGTTGCAGGACTACATTAATAATAACCTAGCCTCAAGCGAAAGTCGAAAGGCTTTCACAATTGACTTATGCTTTAGGCTACTACCTAGTGCAGTTTTAGAGTAATCCTGTAATAAGCAGTTGAGAGTCGATAACGTTGTCATCCAGCGTACATTCTGGATGTTTCTTTTGAGCGGTTTTAGATCTAGTATCTTTTTTTTTTGTATAACAGCAGATGTGTTTCCTGAAAAGCTAATATCATTTAACCGGGGTTGCCAGGTTTCAGCTTATATCCATCTCGAAAACCACACAAAAGGTCACGGTGGTGCACACACATCTCTGACGTGATCTCCATACTCCCCCTTTCCCTGTCTCAATCTTTGCAATATATCTTACACTAGAAATAGTTCTGTAGACACACTATTCTGCACTTTTGCAGAAATTTATTAGATTTGATTCCGATTATTTGCTATAAAATCTTGGTGACCTTTTTTGAAATTTTTTGGACTAGCCCATTTTAGCATCATTAGCATGTCATGTTTGCCGCACGCGTCTAACCGCTGGCTTATATCTGTCAGATAGCAACATATTTAAAAAAAATAAATAAAAAATTGGTCACTCTAACTGTAAATAGGTCATTATCATTTGAATGGAATTTAAAATGTACAGAGCTGTAAATGAGAACTTTACGAAGATTAACGTTTGTTGAAAGACTGATATAATGTATATGGTGGGGCTCTGTACACTATAACTAGCCTAGAGACTGACGTAAGATATTTACAGACACTTATTAGGGCCGGTCCGTCCATAACAATATTCCCGTTTCTTCATTTTAAGCCACTTGTGATCCGATTTGCTCCAGCCCCTAAATATTTGTCCTTTTTTGGTCCATGTTAAGTCTGACATCTTGGGTTTTTTTTTTTTTTTCCCCCACTCCCACGTCGTCAAAAAAAGAATTAAAAAGCCAAAGACATAACAAACCACTATAATGCTCTAAATGAGATTTTTTGGGGGAAAAAAACCAACATGCTGGCTTGGCCCATGAAATGGTGTGATGGATGAACTGAGGCCATGTGGGATCTTAAAGAGGCTTATCTTTTAAGAATCAGTGAGTGTAAACAATAAATTAGATGTAAACAAACCCATCACTTCAAATTCCAGAGTGTGAAGCTGTTTATGTCTTCTTGAGAAAAACAAATCACATTTTCATTAGGTTTTTAACCGGGTACATGGGTAAATTCTCATTCACATGCCTGACCACATTTCCCATTTCAGAGCAAGCTTGCAGGAACCTATAGCGCTTCCCTGTGATGTATTAGGTACCCAAAGGCATTTAGTATGGAAGAAGACATGATTTGAAGGAAGGGAAAAAAAACCCCCCAAATCTTAAAGGTATCACCTTTCGATGCACAAGTTCCAACAAGTACATTGATCATATTTACATACGTTCTCTATGAATAATAAGCAGTCTTTGCAACTGGCACTATGTTGGCAAGAAGTCCTTCTGGGTGTGTGCCACTTCTGCAAATTCAAACCTGCCAGCTAAGCTGTGATATTACAAGACATTAAGTGTGAAATCATCCATCAGTGTTTTAGGATGCACTTATTAAGTGATTGCTGGTCTACAGATATGTGATTAGAGATGCTCAGTGATGATGATATATTTTTTGAGATTGGATTTACACGTTACACCCATGTTTCCCCCCTCCCACATTGGTCTAATCTGGAGTCTGGTGGAAATCGCAACCTACCATAATCAAAGTTGTATTTATTGTTGAGTTCTCCAAGTTATTCGCTTGTTTGAGAAACTGCTCTTGTATCCATTACTGAGAAGATGAGCTAGATCAACCAAAGTGTCAGTGGTCCTCACCCTCCTCAGCCTTTCAGCAGCCAATCACAAGATTCTCCTGCCCACCCTCATGAGTATTGGAATTCATGGTAGAGCATGGGAATGTTTGCTTCTCACCTGGGGGAACAGTCATATCCGGTGACATGGTGTGGATCCACATCTCCATGAAGACTCTCCACTTGGGTCCCACAAGTCTCAGTGCTTGGTCCTCTTCTGTTCTCCCTCTATACATGCTCTCTTGGTGAGGTCATATCATCACATTGGTTTTCATATCACTGCTATGCTGACAATACTCAACTTATCATCTCCTGCCCTTCCTCAGACACTTGTGTTTCTGCATGGATCTTTATGGACTGCTGTACATCCCTGGAGACGCATCCCCGTGTCAAGATCTTGTTATCTCCATGGACAACTCTCAGATCTCATCATAACCTTCACTGAACATCACCTTAAGAAGAAGACATGGGTTTATGGGTGACATGGGTTCTCTTGGGCTCGTCTTCAGCCAGCCCAAGAGAACCCATGTCACACCCCTCTTCATCTCCTTCTACTGGCTTCCTGTAGCCGCCTGCATCAAATTCAAGGGCCCAACAGTGGCAGCTTGGCGGTGTTGGGGCTTGAACTACAAACCTTCTGAGCAGTAACCCACAGCCTTAACTATTGAGCCACCACTGTCCTACCTTGGCGTAACCACGGACAACCATCCATCCCATTAATTTGACTTGGTCATGCTGGTTTCTCCTTTACAACATCAGAAGCATTCGTTCATTTCCGTCCACAGAATCCACTCAGCTGCTTGTTCAGTCCAGAATGCCACTACATGACTTGTTTTCAGCTTCCCCAAGTGCTTCCACACCACCCCATTTCTAGGTTCCCTCCACTGACTTCCTGTAGCCACCTGCACCTGCATTTACAAAACCGATGCTCAGCTACAAAGCCGAAATCAGTCGATCACACCCCTACTTTAAAGCACTCATCACACCCACTCTGCATCAAGCTTCCTCCAAACCTCTAGAATGGCTTGAATAGACCCACCATCTTTCAAGGTACAAAGAAGGACTTGTATCAAGACTCCTCTTTATCTTGGTTCCCAGATGGAATGACAGTCACCTGGCCATCTTTTTACAAAGACCTACATCATCACCATGCACTTTGGCACTTCCATCCATCCATTTTCCATACCGCTTATCCTACAGGGTCACGGGGAACCTGAAACCTATCCCAGGAAGCATCAGGTACAAGCCGGGGTACACTCTGGACGGGGTGAATTAGCACTTTGTTTATCTAAATCTTTGTCCTGTATTTTCTTTTCAGATTGTACTAACCTCCACCAACAACCTAATTAGACTGGTGGTACTCTTAGTCCCTGTCCTAGTGAGTTAGTATGATATGTGCTAAAGAACCAGACTCTGTACGTGTAAACGTAAGCCTAAATGACCCCTGTTTAGTGTAACCTAATGCACTGTAATTTCACGTGCGAGCCAATCTTCCTCGCATCAGAAAGACATTGCAACAGATGGTGACATGACTGAGCAAATGGTTGGAATAGTCAAGTGTTTGCTCTTGTACAAAGAATGAAAACAAGCTAATTAATGAAGAGCTGAGACCCCTTGAGATGTTTATAAAGCAGAGGTTTAATGGGGAATACTTGGGAAGCTGCTTATAAATCTGCAATGCCACTGTATGAACATTAGAAATTCACCGGGGTTCACTGGATTAGCAGGGAAGTGCCCCGGGCTTGGCCTGAGACCAGCTAAACACTGACGTCCAGACAGATGCACTTTATATGTCTTTATACATATGTCTGTGCTCCGAGTATACAGCTCAGCAGTCAGCATCTGTTACCAAGGATATTCTGTACATCTATTTGTGTCGTAAAAAGAGCTTGTCCCTAGAGATCCAAACCGGAAATTGTTATGTATTTCTATAGTGCATGGCACTTCGTAAATAAATAAATGGCTCTCTTAGACACATGCGCTGAACGGTTAACGTTACTACCACTTGTCACTATATGGTGAAGTGTAAATCAGGCAATTACGGCAAAATCTAAACATGTATTTCACCTTCACGAGTGGAAAAGTGGAGCGTTCCTCTGTGCTGACAGCTGCTTATTAGTCAAGCACCTCATGCTAATTGCAACCTGACTGAAATGTGAAAAATAAACAAATGAGGGTAGCGGTTCTTACAAACAAAAGCTTCGGATATTTTTAGCGTACAAGTACAACGCTGAAAATAAACCACGAGGTCTCAGATTGAATATAAACCGAGGCATAGGAAGTATGATTGAGCGTTTACTACACATTTAACGGCACACGAGAAATACAATTCTCTTTTTCTAGTCAGAGGCGTAGCCGGATCTTTTACAATGGGGTGGCCAGGTAAGATCCAATGACTTTATTGGGGTGGTAATCTGTAGAGTGGGGCAAAATACTAAAATAATAATAATGATTAAAAAAAAAAAAAATCAATAATCCGCATCCATAATATACACACTCTAGAATTATGAATTCAACATCATTAGCTAATGGTAGCTAACAACAAACTGAAGAAATCCTCTGATGTCATGCCTCCAAATAACGAATGCCTCCAAGTTAACGTAAACACTCGGAGATAATATTAATCGTTATATATTGCAGCCCAAAATGTGTTAACATAGGGTTAACTGTAAATATAATTTGTGATCTAATTACAGCCATGCCGATACTCAATACAAGAGGACAATTGCGAGTGCGATATTGTTTTTATACAACAGTTTTTTTTTTTTTAATTTATTTTTATTTTAATAAATAATCAAATACTGTCGAGTAACTGACGTTTCAGACGCAATATGTCCCGATAATTTGTTTATTGTTCCTCTGCTAGCAGAAATGCCTAGATCCCGAAGAAGCCACACTCGCAGATGGCATGCCAGCTAGCTGTCTAGCTAGCTCACGAAGATTTGTATATTCGCCTTAAAGGTGCTTCGAGTTCAATTTGCTTCCCTTCTTGCGTTCCATCTGCATCCTGGCGAGCTTTTGTGTTTTAAGTCAGAAGATATATTCGTGAAATAAAAAAGAGAAGTCTCGTTCGCCACGTCTGCTGACGGTGTCGCTAACTCTACTGCAGTAATCGTTTCAGTGGGACTTGCTGCTGGTTACATTTTCAAGTAAAGTTTTATATACAACTAATGTAAAAAATAAAATAAATAAATTTAAAAAATGCTAGCTTTTCTGTTCTGAACAGCAGCCTATCGTTACGCTAGCTCGGGATAACGTGAAATATGTTCATTTGAACCACTTTATATGCAATTTTAGCACTCCATAAATACAAATAAATCTCATTTCTATTTCGTCCATATGTGTTTAAATAAGGTGAGATGGATCTGAAGTTGTGTACGCTCGATCTTTTACTCGAAGCAAAGACTCTCTACTTATCTTTGATCTTCATTTCCGTTACTTTACACCGAAGTGTCCACTGCGTTTAAGAGCCTGCAGTGAATAGCACAATATTGCTACCCAGCGACTTACAGGCAAGGACGTATCTTATGTATTGTTCTACATGCCAGATGGGGTTTCATGTAAGTTAATAAAATAAAATTCCACAAATAGCTTTATGACTCAGCAAGGGTTCTGATTGCATCAGGTGCTGTAATTAATTTTCAGCCATATTCAAACAATCCTTTCATCCCAGGAAGTCTTTGGAAAAGTGATGATACTCGCCGAAGCTCGGCAGGATTTAATGTAATCATCAGTCACTCAAGCCCTCTAGTGGCATGGCCTTATATGTACAAAATCAGGTATGAAAAGTGGCTTCTGTCATGCGGTTAAACTGCTTTGTTGTTATTAGGAGATATTATTTATTAAGGCAGATAGTGGACATGTATTCTGTCCTTGTTAACATCTCATTAAAGGTGCAGTTTGTGATTTTTTTTTTTTTTTTTTTTTTTAAAGTGTTACTAGACCTGTAATAAATGTTTTCAAAGATAGTGTAGATTCACAAATTTGTCATGAAGCAGATCAGGCTAGTTAGTTCTTTTTCCGTTTACATTTTTTTCCTGGCCTGGAAATAGGCTTCAGAGCGTCTCGGCTCCGCCTCTTTTCCTTAAAAGGCAGTTAAAGGTGCGATCAGCAGGTCATATTTTTTAAAAAAATTTCTTACTTGTACAAATAACTTGGAAAATACGTAGAACATGGTACAAAATCAACGGCGACGGCGGTTCAATCCACGCCCTCTGTGCGTCTTTTTCGTCTTTCGAAAACCGCCTTACGGTCCGGATCGTTCGTCTGTGTTTACACGGGTCATTTTACATCAGTCATTTTCAGACACACCCCTTCACTCTGCCCCGATCTCAGTCTGAAATTGGTGTCCACCCAACACAGCCATATAATTCTCCTTAACGACAAGGCCACGCTTTACAGGCTGGAGATTGCTCTAGAAATGACGAACTGCTCCTTTAAAACTTTCGCATACGGTATTAGACAGCACCCAAGAATCTGTTTGAGAACCATTTTGATATACTGAGATGAGTTTTTTTTTTTTTCGTTTTGTTTTGTTTTCGGGTGCAATAGGACCGCTGCGCTAAAGGTAAAATGTTTAATCCTCTTTTCTTGCTCTAATCTAATCTGGAGTGAATACTCATTGAATATAATTCATCTAATTTCAAATCACACGCTTCGCACCTTGCTTGCAAAATCTTTTTATCTAAAAAAAAAAAAAAAGAAGTTCCGAATGTACTCATGAGCTCTAAAGTTGGTATTAAAAACAAAACAAATTATAGGAATGCAGAAAAAAAAAATATATATATAAATAAATAAATAAATAAAATGATTATCCCTAAAGGTATACATACATTATAATGCATCAGTTATGGTACTGTATTCCAAAATGTCCTAAAATCTCTACAGCTTATACTGTGTAAGGAATAAAAATGACCAGTTGTGCTGTTAAAGGAATATAACACATTAAATGTTGATGAATTTCCCTGAAACAAGTTAGTTCTTCTTACTGCTTACATTATAGTAGCTCTAAACAGTTTTTCCCTCACCGGTCTCTCATGACGTTAATAAGACAAAAACAAACAAACTAATTACTGAAACTGGAGACTCCTTCTATAAATGTTACGTACGCATATCCCAACAGAACACATATATACTATAACACATAAATCATATATATAAATAATATATTATTAGCCTTAAGTTACGTGGAGCATTCGGTTTCCTGCGAATGACTCGGATGGTGTTTGATCAATCAGATTTAGGAATTCAACACTGATCTGGTGTAACAGTTATAAAAACACTGTTCCCATAAACCAAGATCTGTTATCGAGATGTTTTGGAATGATTACATTGCGAACCCTGACTAATTGTTTGAGTGGTTCCTGATTTGCGAGCTTTATTTATGGCCATTCGATTCAACATCCAAGTCGCTTCGTGTAACCGCGCTTTCACTTCATTTAATCTGTTCCTTTAACTCATTGTGTCTTCACAACAGCACATGCCCATATCCGTGCAGTAAGAAACAGCCTGAATTTGAACTTCCTCGTCATGTGACCGATATATACGCGACACTATAATAACACACTTTGGACGACCGAAGTCAGAGTAGAATGTTTTAAATTATAACGACTTTATAATGATTTACAGTCTAGCAGTCAGTTTTGAGCTTTTAAAAATAGCATCGTTTTAAACATAGTATTGTTCAACTGTGTCCCATACTAATATCATTAACCAGGGTTGCCAGATGTCAGCTACATGTCCATCACAAATAAAATCTCAAAAAAACCATACAAACGTCCCCAAAAACTTCAGGCATTGGTCAAGAGAGGCATATTTTTCTTAGACGTTGAATGGGAGACAAGGTCACTGTGGTGCGCACGCATTTCTGATCTACGGATGATACCCTCTCCATAATCCCCCTTTCTCCACCAGTCTTTGCAGTATTATCTTACAATAGAAATGGTTCTGTACGTCATAGACACACCGTCTGCACTTGTACTTTGCCTTTGTTTGCAGAATATTTTTTTTAATTTAATTTAATTCAGCTATGAAAGAAGATCTTGGTGGCCGCAAAGTATTTCTAAACCAGCTCAATTTTGGCATAAAAAATGCAACCCTGGCAACCCTGACGGTAACCGCCTTGTCCACTGCACCTCCTCTACTGAGAAGATTTATAAAGTGAGCATGGGGCAGCGCAATTCCTACCCCAGTGGGCCTCTATTTATTAGTGCTTGTTGCAGTTCCCATTTTTGACCACTAGGTGCATAATAATAACCCTGAAACGAAATGGCTCCGTGAGCACGCTGCACCACGATTCTTCAACATCTAGAAAAGTAAACAAATCAACAGAACATCGAGTTATATCTGTCAAATAACAACGTTTTTAAAAAAAATCGTTAGTCGCTAAAAGGAAGTAATTAGTATTTCAGTGGAATTTAAATCGTACTGAGCTGTTAATGAAGACTGATAGTGATACAGCGAATCCTTTAGTGGGTAGAACTGCATATTCATGTCATCAAACAGTTTTTCTTCCCAGGAAGGAGAGGAAAAACGGTACATTTGAAGACTAAGCTATATTAGGCAGCAGGACACCACTGAGATCTGAACGCAGCTAAGGCACAGTGGCACACGCAGGCTTTTTCGAGGACATTTAGAGCCCTGTGTAGCTCAATTTAGAATCAAGATCCCAGAGTATAATGAGATGATAGCGACTAAGACTCCTTTCCAGCTGTCTTTATTTAGGAATGATCCTATCTGTATTGCAAACAGAGGACTGTCTTAAATTTTGACATCCATCCATTCAACACGAACCAAGAAGACTTACTGTAAATGCGTGTTTTAATTGAATCCAAATGCCATTACTGCGAAGACGGACACTGTACGTGAACACCGTCTGATTTGGGTGCCAGACATACAACAAAAACACTCCCCTGAAGTTCTTGCACAAGTTATTTATTTATTTTTTTCATGCTACAGAACGCTCAAAGAGTGACAGCAAAAACACTCTGCAGTATTCACTACACAGAAGAAAATTTCCCTGAGCTTGGATGGTAAAGATTGGGGGCTTTTCCAATGTACATATTCATACTATCTGGATTTATCCTGTTGTTCTGAGTAATTTACGTCGTTATTACACGCTATACCGTACGTCAGATAACAATCTGTTGGTCCTCTCAAGGCGTCTACCAAATGTCCTTCCATTTCAAAGTTTCCATTCCTTTCTAACCAACCAGGCTCAAGGATCAAATGCTCAGCAGTGTGAATGAAATAAATATAAGTCGCTCCAGATAAGGCCATCTGCTAAATCCTATAAATGTAAATATCATTGCATTACACACGTACTCCCAAAGGCATTTTTTGGAAAATGAAAGATCAAGAACGTACGTTTAATGTCTTCCAAATCACAAATATTGACATGTTATGAGTGCGTCAGAGAAGATGGCTTAAAAAAAACCGGCCTACATGACTATCAGCGAGCACTTTACTTTTATGGAGATGAAGGCATGGACTCCACAAGACCTCTGAAGGTGTGCTGTGGCGTCTGGCACTGAGACGTTAGGAGCGGATCATTTTTAAGACCTGTAAGTTACGGGGTGAGGGTTCCATGGATCGGACCTGTTTGTCCAGGACATCCAACAGACGCTCGGTCGGATTGAGATCTGGGGAATTTGGAGGTCGAGTCAACACCTTGAACTCTTTGTCATGCCCCTCGAACCGTTCCTGAACAATTCTTGCAGTGTTGCAGGGTGCATTATCCTGCTGAAAGAGGCCAGTGATATCAGGGAATACCGTTACCATGAAGATGTGTACTCGGTCTGCGACAACGCTTACGTAGGTGGTACGTGTCAGAGTAACACCCACATGAACGCCAGGACCCAAGGATCTGTTCCCAGCAGAACATTACCCAGAGCATCACACTGTTTCAGATCCTTACGCTTGCCCATTTTTCCTGCTTCCAACACATCAGCTTCGAGAACCGACCGCCTAATATATCCCACCCCTCGACAGGTACCACTGTGATCAGGAAATCGACGTTATTCGCGTCACCTGTCGGTAGTTTTCATGTTATGGCTGATTTGGTGTATGTGTGTGTGGATAGGTTTAAAAAGAAAAGAGCTTGGCGATCTGGATTGTTATCGAAAGTGGTTGAATATCTTAATGAAAAGGCAGCAATACCGAAGCAAAAAGGCTTTTAGAAATGATTAAACTTCAAGGTGGCGGATATTAGCAAACTTGTGAGATTATGTTCTGTAATGAGGCTTTCGGGAAGTTCTGTTCAAGCGAACAGCTTTTCTCACACTCTGCCTCTGAACACAAACAGATAAACATAACGTCATTTTAAAATGACGCGTCATTGATGAAGCAATAAAAGCTGCATGAAGTTATTGGCAAACTTGTCATTTAGCAAGTAATGGGTTCTTTCATGATCCCCCGCTATGATACGGGGAAGATAATTACGGCTGCTTTGCATTCGCTCCGAACAAAAATGTCCAATAACCTTGTTATGTTGATTTATGGCCTGGAAACCCTCTACACATCTTAATAATGTCTTATGGGATCACAGAGGCTCTTGTGTATAGAGTGTGTTGTAGTAAATTTTAAAACGACTGGCTGCGGTCTGAGGCGTCTTCCGTGCGCTGGGATGAGAATATTACGTCTTAGTGTGTGTCAGGAAAGCTGGCGGGACCTCTGCTAACTGGTACGGCACACAACCGAGGATTAGTCCTCAACGTTTTGCTTCATCGGGTTACTGTCCCGCTAAGCTAAGCCAAGCTTGCTGGCAATATCGCTGTGTTCATTGCATACACTCCACACGGGCGGTGACCCTGAAACACCGTTACCTTTGGGCGTATTTAAAAAAAAATTTTTTTTTAATCTTATCAAAGCTCACGCAATTAACCGATATCCAATATGTAAATGGAGGAAGAAGAAAAAGTCAGCAAGTGCTTCTTCTGAGATTGTATTCTGCCCCCTAATGGCAACAAGGCTGCGATCACGCATTCGAATGTAATCCAAAGACCTTCCGTTTGTTTCGTCAGCATACACACGAGACGCGTTTCTGCTGACGCAAACGCACGCAGAAAGTGCTTATATTATATCCGTTTTGTATATCCGAGACATTATTTTGGAGTCTGCAGAGCGAAGAATGCAAATTCTTTAGAAAGGAACTTTCACAGGCTGACTTCTTTTCCCCTCAGAATGATTTGGCTCCCAGCAGGGGGGGAGAAAGACATGAAAAGAAGCATGAATAGCAAGTGTATGGCTGCCATTTTATAATGCAGGGCTTGTGAGTCACCTCCCCTTTTGACTCCTTTTCCAGGACTAATGCAGCAATAACACACTGCTCCCGTCTGCTTGTCCTCTTCCAAATTTGTCTCTAATTACTGCTGCTAATTGGGATGCTAATTCATCCTTTGTTTTGTTTTTTTCCCCTTTCTCTCAGCTGGCGCCTGTGTCTGTGTTCCCCTTCCGAACAGGGGAAGGGTGAGGGTGGTGGATTGGGTTTCGAGGACGTTTTTCAGTTTTTGTCATCTCACAGCTTGCTCAAAGACACACCGATTTAAATAAGAATAAAATATGAGCGGCACGGAGGAGCGGCGCGCTCTTAAAGAGGTGGATGGACAAAATATTAGGAACGGAATACGAGGACATTATGTCGATTATTCGAAAGACTAATATCAACTTGGAGTATGTTCAAAATATATGCATCAATCGTTATTATTAGTGGTAACGCCTTACAGTACTCGAGTACGTGGTTCACCGTAAAAGAAGTTCTTAAGTATAATTAAATCGTAATAGTTTTACTTGAGATTAAAAAAAAAAAACAAACATTCAATTCGACCTGGTACGCCATTAAAAGACTATGTGCTGCACGTACGTGCAAATTTTAAATAATTCAATCTCCCGTCAAAGTAAAACAACCCGAGATTCTACAGCAATGTCCGAGACAGTGATGACATACGAGCATCCCTGATCTCAAATTTACAGTGCATCCGGACGACGTGTTTACTCGCACGTGAGTCATTTTCATGATGGCTACTTTTACTTTCATCGTTACTACGGTGGCATCGCGTAGACTCGGGTCGGTGTGTTCTGTGCTCTTTCCACCACCACTCTATCCTCCCATAATGAGAAGGATGAAAACAACGCGCATTGAAAAATACATGTCTGTTAGTAGACTGATACCGTATAGTGCAAACGTATTAAGATTATTATCGGTCCTGCTCAAAATATAGGCCGTTACTTGCCTATATTTGCAAATCCGTCTCAATCGAGCAAACCGAAATCCACGTATTGATCGGAAGGCAGTTTATAGAACAGCAGCGTCGTTCTACACGGAATCTAAACGGAGAGAAGGTCAATCTTTTGGCGCTACAAAGCATCGGTCTATTTCAAATCGCCGCGTAAATGGCTTAGCAGAAATGTCGCATCAGCAGTAAGGATGACTCGTGTAATTATTTATTTATGGTCATCTAAATGGCATGCAAGTACCATTTATTCAAAGCTGGGGAAATTCTGTACGTTCTTCACAATCCAGAACTCGGGTTGTTGACGGATGAGCTCTGAAGTGTCGCCTTATCCACAGTCACCATGCTGGTAATGTCTCTTTTGGGAAATAGTTTAGGAATTGCCCCAGGAAGCCCCGGGAGGTATCCTCATGTGTCTATAAATATATATTTTTCTATCTTATTTTGTTGTTGTTGTTGTTGTTCTTGTTGAACCTCACTTCCAGCTCAGGAAACACTTCTATCCTGTTCAGAGGTGGAAAGAGTACCTGTGAAATTATACTTAAGTGAAAGAGTTAGAATGTTACTTCAATTAAAAGTGGAAGAAACCTGCCAAAAAATGTACTCGAGCGAAAGTCGATGTCGACTGACCCAAACCGGACGGATGACGGATGAATTTTTTCAATTTTTCCTTCTTCTTCGTGTATTCGTGGCACTTCAGAAATGTCTGCTGTCATGGCGATGTTTACAACGCATTCATTAGCTTTCATTTGGATCTCCACCACCACCCACACCGACGTTTTATAACTCCGATACCGTGCATCTGGAACATGTGGCTTGCCAGCAAGCGCCCCCACCCCACCCCCCACCCCCCGGTGTACTGTATAACGCAGTTGCTGAAATTTCCACGAGGAGGTGCTGTGATCTTTTTAGCGACTCTTTAACATCTCCCTTTGACTCATTTTACCCGGGTCGATATCGGACGCTGTAATGTACGTACTGTATTTCTGTAAAATAACATCCTTATATAAAAACGGGATCAACTATGTAGCCGATTTACAAAAAAATATAAACGACGGTGACTCTTCTCGAATTGTTTTTCGGCTGCGTTAAATGTGATTTAAAAAAAATACCCCGAGATTTCTTTATTAAAATGTCTATTAAAGCGTAATAACTACTACTTTTTGAATGATATCGTTTGCAAGATCACGTCGTCCGTTTAGGTTCGGGTTCCGGCGTGCGGAAGAGGTCATCGATACTAATTCCGTTTTGGATAATGAGTAACTACTTTTATTTGCATGAAAACTGAGCCACCTGTTCAGCGAATACATAATCCATGACGGGTTTGAATGCTAAATAAGCCGGGGCAGCGGGGGTCGGAGCTGATCTTTATTGCAAACATCTTTACAAGTGAATGTAATTATATCAAGGAAAACAGGTTCCTAGTAATTACCGAGAATATTAAACGAAAAGGTTGGGAAAGAAAATGAACTGGTAGAGTAATCATTACTAGCATGGGGAAAAAAAAAAATCCTATTTTGTGTGGAATAACAAACAGGGTGAATTTCGCACAGTGTAGGCAGTAATTAATACGTCTTTTTGATGAAATATAGCGAGGTTGTAATTATTATTATCTGGGGAAAATATTTGTAAAAAAAAAAAAAATGGCAGGATTATGAACTCGTTCCCGCTAGCTATTTATAAGAATATATTGAATGCGGATTCAACTTTTTTAAGCGAGTTATTTTCATGCAACTGAATTGTTAAATTCAAGTTAATATCTAGCCTTTATGTAATAATCGAATAATCTCGTTTCCATTAATAAAGCCACAGCAATACGACTTTACGCAACAGTGAAAGGTTCATGCTAATACCGCCGTCTCATATGTTTTTAGGAGCTACTGGTGAAACCTGATTTGTTATGGCTTATGTTTGAGACGGTTAAAATGTTTTCTCTGAGTAAACGCCATTAACAGCACTAGCAATGACGATAAGATGGAGTGACGCACAACTGCTGACTTCCTATGGGGAATGACAAAAATACAGCACCAAGCAACAGTAGAACCAGACTCGCTAAAGACAAGATGGATATTTGAACATACAGCGCACTCCATTAACATCGGCATCCTTGGTAAATATGAGCAACGGATTCTGTGAAACAATTGTCGTTATTGTTTAATCTTTGGAGCGTTTGTTTAAAATTAATTTACAAAAAATGTTCTACTCTCATGGATATTAAACAATGGCGAACAGGTTTATTTAAAAAAAAAAAAAAAAAAAAAAAAAAAGTGTGTGCAACAATTATTGAGTCCTCTATGAATTCATATGAGTAAAATATATTGGAAGTGTATTCACGTTGATATTTGACTTTTTTTTTTTTTTTTTTAGTACACCTGGGTGACTAGGAACAGGAAATTGTTCAACCATGACTTCCTGTTTCACCGGAGTATAAATATGAGGTAACACACAGGCCCCACAGATTCCCTTAGTCATTCATAACAATGGGTGAGACCAAGGGATATAGCTGTGATGTGCGGCAAAAGGTTGTTGAGCTTCACACAATGGGGCGTGTCTATAAGAAAATAGCACAAGCATTGAAAACGTCCGTTTCAATGATTACCATCAGGGTAATAATTAAGAATGTCCAGTCAACTGGAAATGTCATGAATCGACCTGGAATTGGACGTGTGTCTATATCGTCTCAGCGCACTGTGAAGAGGACGGTTCGAGTGGCCAAAAAATCTCCAAGGATCACAGCTGGAGAGTTGCAGAGGTTAGTTGTGTTTACATCACAGTAGACAGATTAACAGGAGATGTTTGTGACAGAAGTTAATTATTCCAGTCATAAGCATCAAGTTCTAAATTATTTAGGGTGGGAAAAAAAAAAAAACCAAACATGAAACTTTATTCACGTGTTTATAATTCAAAACTGCCCCAAGCTTATTGCGAGTGCATACGCAATATGGATATTTTGGATTTAGCGTGCCTCCACAGCATTTTAATCGATTTATCTGAATGGCTAATAAACCATATAACACCACAGGTATGGTCTTATATCAATTTAAAATTTTTAATGATTTCTTAATGATAGTGTTGACCTGGATGAATACGTATGACTTATTTTCCCACGTTTTTATTCAATCTTTTGTACGTTTAATAGAAGTAAATGAACGTGATTGTTTTGCCGTATACGTGCGTATAAAGGGGCGCTCTTTATAGTTCTCATTATTATTTTTTCCCCCCCATTCTTCACTAAAATATTGTAAAAGTACTTACGGAGAGTTAAATATAAAGGAGTAGGATCGAGGTTTATCAGTGAAATTCCTGCCGTGTTTTAGGACGGTGACGCCGACGTTCGAAAGCGTACGGACCTTTCGTTTTCCGTCGCACATAACGTATGCAGGATCGTCTTTCCGTCTTCCTCTGTGTGAGTCTCGGGGGTTCTCCGTCGCTGGTAAACACGGAATGAGTTCCGTTTACAATTCCCAGAGGAAACGTTTGCTCGCCACCGCACTATATTGAAGTTTATGAGCGTTTCCAACTTTCCGATTAGTCGGAATTTTTCCTCTAATTCAGTTTTATATTCGTAGCAAGAAACAATTAAAACGAGCAAATAAACCGCGATGGAAATAAATTGAAGCAACGGAGCGGAAGAACGTGTAAAAGGATTAGGATGCACGTATTCATATATTCATATATAAATAAAAAAAAAAATCTTATACACACGGCGGACGAATTACGCCCTGGTGACGTTTCACTGACGTTACGTCACGTTACGCCTCAGTGAAGCTCTCCACGGTTTATAGCTTTAGATGTATTGGAATATTTATCATCACTTTTTCCTGTCGTGTTTTACAAAACAAAACAAACACCCCTCCTTTTTCCAATTCAAAACTTAATCATAGAAGGAAAGTTGCATGATGGGAACTTGAGCTAAAACTGATTATTACGTGGCGAGCGCAGCCTGAATAAATCATCACCACGTGGCGGTGCTGTCTTAAAACACGCATTATACGCAAGTAGGACCTTTTTACAAAACAAAAAAACGTGTCAACGTCTTCGCGGTTAGCATCTGAGATGCTAATCGACGTCACCGCGACAGATCTCCGTCTGCCATCTTTAAATATGAAATGCTAAAAGCGCCTTTGCTCTCCGTATTTGTGGACTCGTGTTCAATCTTCTGCGTATTTAAAACGACCCGAGAGTAGAGTCGTTATGTTTAATTACTGTCCGAAGTTCAAACACGTCACGGATGGGACGTGTGACTCTGAAAAGGGTTTATGACGAGAGCCGTTGTCATGTGTACGGTATAATTTGGGTTATAATTTATGATTTGCACCGGATCTTAATGAAGCGTGTTGATCGTTGCCCGTGATTATACCGTCCTGTCATGTGTGAGTAATGTGCGTTGATTCCAGTGTTTATTTATTAAACCATAGCAACACGGACAAAGCAAGGACTTCGTGCTATGTATTGTGTAGCGATGTATAAAAACCGTGTAGTTTTATTTTTTGTCATTAATTACACTCATTCTTTCATTCATCCGTCTTCGAGACTGCGGTGGATCTGGAGACTTTCCCAGGAATACTTTGTCATGAGGCAGGAATACATCCTGGGTGGGATATTTCATCACAGGGCAACACACACACATTTATTCATTTATATAGTTAATAAGAGGTTGTATATATTTGTAGATTTTTCTTCCAGTTTTTTCAAGTCAAGCAGGGCATTCAGTGCCCTCGCACAAGAGAACCTCATCACAAACGTCCTTACTGACAGGAAGCGGTTTGTGAGCGTCGGTCAGAACGCCTCTGAACCCCGTTCGCTCGGCACTGGAGCACCGCGAGGTTGCGTCCTCTCACCCTCCTCATATTCAATCTACACGTACGACTGTGCTTTCAGTGATGCGTCTGCGAAGTCGCAGATGTCGTTACTGTGATTCGGTCTCATCACCAACGGCGTGCCGGAGTACCACCTCGAGGTTCGACAACTAGCCTCCTGGTGTAGCCGGACCAACCATCCATCAATACGGAAGTTCAGGAAAGGATGCATTTCTTACGCCAGTTGGAGAAGTCCCGTCTACCCCGGGTTATGCTGGTGCAATTCCATTCTGCCATTATAGAAAGCATCGTATACGTCTGCCATCACTGTCTGGTCTAGTGCAGCCTCCTTCTGAGAAAAGAGGAGCGTACTATCAAGACCACAGAGAAGATCATCAGTGACACCTCCCTACTCTGATAATGACCTATTCCCAAACCTACCATTAGGAAAGTGACTCCGCTCCGTGATAACTGCATGCCATCGAAACAGCTTCTTTCCACTGGGAATTTCGGTTATTAACCAGCATGTCTAGACCCCCTTTAGTAATCCTGACCTGCCGGTAATGAGCAATCCGCATTAAATGTTTTTACAAACTATATATCATTCGTATTATTTATTATATATCACAATTCTCCTCTGTTTAATAACCCCGAACCGCATCCAGCTGCTATTTCTACCTCCACTTTAATGTAAACCGAACCCTTTCCGATGAATATCCGTGTAATATTTGTATATCGGGTGCGATGACTTGTATATCGCGAGGGTCAGCGCGTCGCGTCGTCCGAGATGTGCGTGTCGAGCGTAACGCGTCGCGACCAAACACCGAGGAACAGTTCCCAATACGTGTAAATGTGAACGGTGAATCAAACGATTCAGATTCTGAATCCTTTCGAACTGTTTTGACTGAATCTGAATCTGAATCAAATAGTCCATTTCAACCTGTTCAAAAAGCGTCAAAGACGCCATTACAGTAAACACAGCAGTCGTCCTGTGCGTCGTCTGACGGGGTTTCAAGAAGTGAGAAAACAAACACCGGATCATTTTCGACACGAGTTGTTCGTATCGCTTAGAAGGATGTTAAAAAAAAATATGACCCGACTTAATCGCACGTGAGCGGCGACGTCTGCGATGACTATCCGAACCAAGTGCAGAGCCTTTAACCGGATACGTGAAAACGTGACGAAGAGTCATCGTACGTGGGTGAGTCAAACACAAACCTGTTACAATAGTGTAGCGCCGTTCTACATCAATCTCCATTTCATTCAACGTGACTCTTATTTTTATATATATATATATATATATATATATATATATATATATATATATATATATATATATATATATTCTTCATTTTCGTCCTTTGTGAATTTCAAAGTGTTTATTTGATTTGATTCAATTTTGTTTCTGTGATCACTCGTTGACGTCACTACACTTTTTTTTTTTTTTTTTTTTTTTTTTTTTTTTTTTTGAAATAGGTTTATTAATACAGTTTCGATTGCAACCCAGTTCATAAATACAAACTGTACACATAAAGTATAATAAATTTAGTACAGACAGCGGACAGAATTCTTCGCATTAATAAATGCTCTCTACATTTTGCATAGAATGTGCCAGGATCCTTTTTTTTTTTTTTTTTTTTTTTCTTTTTTTTTTTTCCCCTCATTAACATGACCATTAAAACAAAATAAAACCAAACCAACAATGTATAGTAGAGGGGGGAACAAAAACAATCAGTCAATCAATCAACGATTTGAGATGAGATCTCAGTCCTCACAAAAAGTGAGCCAAACCGGTTTAATTTTTTTTTTTTTTTTTTTTTTTTTTTTTTTTTTTTTTGCCCCCCCAGAGTGGACGTTACGAACATCAGCGAATCCAATAACAACAACAAAAAAAAATTAAAATTGTAACATAAAAAAAAAAAAATACAAATAAAAATCAACCAATATATGACGGTAATATTAAAAGATTATTGTATATATTGAATTAGACACATGAATAACATATTTTGTGGAGGAGTAAAGATCTTACAAGCTGTAAGGCAAGTAAAGAAAAGCAAACTAAAAAAAACAAAACAACCCCACAACAAATAAGTAATCAAAAGAATTTAATCATGCTTAATGCGTTCATGACCACTCCAAATCTTTCTACTCAAACAGTTACGTTGTCTTAATTAAAAAAAAAAACAAACAAACAATGAAGTAAAACTCAAGTCCTGCTTATCGTACGACTTCTCGTTAACGACGTAAGCAACCGTGTTAGTGAAGAAAAAAGAAAAAAAAGACGATCTTCCACACACAATTAAAATTATTATGAAAAATAGGACCTGCCTGCTTCCAGCTTGCTACGATTTGGATTTTATCTCAGGCAGTTGGGTTTTTTAATTACTTTAAGTAGTAGCAACGCAGCAATCAAACACACACACACACACACACACAAACACACACACACACACACACACACCACAGTATCACGTTTTTTAATCACTCCTGAAAAACGAAAAGTAAATGAATACGCTGTAAGCTCTCCTGTAACACGTTCGCTCTATAAAGCGTCCCGTATCTACGTACGTCTCAGCTCCTAAACGACTCCTCAAATGGAGCGTGTTAATAAGATGATGGCGATCGCTCGGGGCTTCGACGCCGTAATCCCATAATCATAACTGCCATTCTTCATTTCCATAATGTTTACTCCACACATGAGTAAAGGGTGATAATGACATCGGGCACGTTATGTTCGTTTAGTAAAACGTGTTTTTGCTCTTTCACTGGGAAAAATTCGCCCTCGATGCCAAATCTCTGATTCGGAAATGCCGATTAGATCGGGAGGGGCGTAGCGATCGGACCGATCGGATCGGTGCGTTAAAAGGCGGCCGTCGATTCGAGTCGAAGCGAGAATCGTAAAGCGATGATTAGGGAAAAAGGACGGCGTGTTAAAAGGATCGTTCTGATTTATGAATACATACTTTATAAATAATGATCCTGCTCTACGTCGTCGTCGTCGTCATCATTTGCCAGTTAACGGCAGGTCTACGCCAGATTCTGAACAAAGTGAGTCACTTATCAGTGGGAGGAATCGAACTAAATCGAATCGTATCGCCAAATATCGGACCCTCTCGTCGTGAATCCATATCGTAGTGTCGAACGGTGCGAAAGCTTGTGGTTTCTCATTCCCTTTCGCCACGAGCCTTACTAGACATCGGATTAGGAGTTGTGTTTGTAACCGATTTTTAAAATGGATAAAAAAAAATAAAAAATTCAACAATGTGTAAAAATTCCGTAGTTCTCGAGAGCTGTTTCGGCTCAAATTCACAGACGGTGACCAGAAACGTTCCTTCTGTTAACGATTGCAGATAGTTTAAAAAAAAAATAAATGAAGAACTCAAGCAAACGGGAATTCAAAGAGAGGCCCTGATCGACTAAGAACATCTGCACACTTGATAACGCACAAGAAAACCCTACACGCCGATCGACCGACAGCCGACGCTGCGAGATATCGGTTGGTGTTTAATAAAATACAACATAATCGATTCATTTTACACCCACAAAGTGATTTAAAAAAAATAAAAATAATAATAATAATTTACTGAACATGAAAATCGCTTTTGGAACAGCGATTACACGCACGCAAGAAATCGTCACACGAAGAGCAGGTATTAAATATACAGGAGCCCGTTTCTGCTTTTATTACCGTTTACTAAATCGTAATAATGTAAGAAAGTCGATCTAAATTTTACCTTAGTAGAATAATCGGACATTTTCTCCGAATCCGACCTCGGATTGCAGGGGCGACGTTGATGATGGCGTTATCGCATACCGTGTAAGATTCTAACCAACATTTCAACAGAACCTTTGAATGAAAAGATTTTCATTCACATGAACTATATCGTGATAATGTGTTTATATCTGTATAGGATTAGCAATATCGTATGTTTTTTTTTCAATGTGTCTCAGCGTTACGCTTGAGTTTGGAGTATATATGTTTTTTTTCTTCCTTTGAGATCTGTGCGCAAATGCTGCGTTCGACCGAACAAACAAATAAAATTAAAAAAAAAAAAAAAAAAAAAAAAAACTTGGACGCTTACATGATGTCTTTTGTTAGCGAGTAGGTTAGCCAGGTAACGCTAAACTGTAGAGTGAGTGTTAAGGATTTAACAGGCGAACATGTCGGTGTATGGATTGATCTAAAGCTGATACGTGTATATAGTATAGTATAGTATAGTATAGTATAGTATAGTATAGTATAGTATAGTATAGTATAGTATAACTCGCTGTGTTTACTGCTGATTCTGTGAGCGGCCATTTTGATTTGATGTCACTTGCTGAACTCGGGGTCTCGAGGGAGCGTTCTCTTCGGCTTTTCCGAGTCGGAGTACGGGAATCCCGTGTCGCGGGTTTTAGTCGAATGCAAACGTTGACATATCGACTCCTCCCATCGAATTTGCATACGATGCAATTCCCTCGGTGACCCGCAACAAGCCGAATATTTCCACACGCAATTTATAACTTAGCTCTTGTTATTTTGGATCTTAGTCAATCAAGGCCTGGAAGTAAAAAAATAATAATAAAAAGAATGAAAGAATCTGGGACACAGTGAGCTTACACACATGACACATGACACATGTACGAACATTATGAACGTTTTGGTGGATCCTCAGAACAGAAAGCTGCACATCGTATGCATTAGAGCTGCAACAACCCGCAAAACTGAGCTGTAGGATACCGAAAGTCATTCGGGCCCCTCTTTTTAAAAATGTTTTAATTGATTTATTATTTAAATTATTATTATTATTATTATTTATTTATTTTTTTGGTTCACCTTCCTGGTTTGTTTACTGGTGTTTATCATAAAAGATCAAGAATAGAATAAAATACATAAACCCTAGTGGTAGAACCTTTTTTTTCCCCTCACACACACACACACACACACACACACACACACACACACACACACATCTAATGAAGAACGCAAAGACCAAATTATCTCTATTTAAATATATAATTTTAAAAAATCTTTTTTTTTTTTTTTTTTTTTTTTTTTTTTTTAATGTTATGCCAATCAGGAGGATTTACAGAACAGAAAATTTGCCAATTAATAACAATAAAATTTTTTTTAAAGAAATATAATTTTGTAAAGAAGCAAAGCCTCAGTAATTTGATGTATAGTTGGCGTCATTGTCATTTGGATCCTTTGCATTCTTTTTTTTTTTTTTATTTCTTGTACTGAAGAAAAAAGAAATATATATATATATATATATATATATATATATATATATATATATATATATATATATATATATATATATATATATATATATATATATTTATATTTATATTTTCAGGGGGAACAAAAATGAAATAAACTGGAAATCCAGTCCAGGTTTTTGAAAGTAAAGGTCCGTGAGATGTGCTTCTTCTTTCCACGAGTGCATTGAGCTAAGGCACAGGCACTGTTCTCCTCTTCGAACAGAGAGCGTGCAGCAGGTCGGTCCCTGTGCAAGCACAGTTTAGATTTTTATTTTTCATTTCTCTTGGGGAGGGATTGTGGGAACGATCAGTTCCACCGGTCAAGAGTGTCCCGTTTGACTTTTTTTTTTTTTTTTTTTTTTTTAAATCGCTAAACGTTTATCTGACGTTTTCGGACAATATTGCAACCGGAGAAGGACGAGTAGCAAAAATGAAAGAAGTGACCTGAAACTGAAAGAAAAAAAATAATAACACGGCACGTTTCTTTCTCCGCGTGATATAATCCGCTTCACCTTTACTCGACGAATGAAAAACGGACGCACGTTGTGACGTGAACGCCGGCGCACGTTAGTGACGTTTCTGCTGTTCTTCTTTTTGGCGCTGAAGTAACTCTTTACACAATGAAGTTCTTATCTTCGTCGTGGTCTTCAGAGGAACGGATTTTGCAGTTCGTGGGGGTAAAATGGACGTGTGTGTATAGTGTGTGTACAATGTGTGTGCGTACTGTGTGTGTGTGTGTAGCTTTGTGGGCGTATGTGTTTAGAGTGTCTAGAGGCAGACGTTGTTGCTGATCTGGCAGGTGGACGCTGTTCCTGCTTGTGATAAGAAGAGTTTCCCGTTGGGACAGACGCACACCTCGAACACAGTCTGTCTGGTGGCCGACGGAGACGCTTTTCCCTCGGGCAGACGCAGGAGTCTGATCTTCTTAGCATCCAGAGTGATCTAAAAAGAGGAAGGAGAAGAGTTCAAACTACCTCGCAAACTGAAGGATTGATCAGTGAACGCTCGACGTGTTTCTAATTTAATATAACGTCAGTTGCTTTTTATTCACTGATCCATTTACTGAATCATTTTAGGGACTCATTTACTGAATCATTTTAGGGACTCATTTACTGAATCATTTTAGGGACTCATTTACTGAATCATTTTAGGGACTCATTTACTGAATCATTTTAGGGACTCATTTACTGAATCATTTTAGGGAATCATTTAGGTATTAACAAACATTTCTCCTAAAATACCTTTTTTCTTTTTCTTTTTTTTTTTTTTTAAAAAAAGAGACTTTTCTGTGATTAAAGGAGTCAAAACAGAGGAAAACGTCACTTGGCACAAACTGGATCTGAACCCATCAATAAATGACTAAATTCTGTGTAAAAAAAACAAACCCAAAAACAATTTTAAATTCTTGATTAATGAGATTCTTAACTTATTAATACAGTGCAACGTTACAGCGTTAGATTAAAAGGTAAACAATTTAACACGGACAATAAATACATTTCTTTAGCTAATTTTAATGTAAGGAATAACACATTAGTTCTCTCTCTCTGTCTCACTCTTCCTCTCCCCCTCTCTCGCTTCCTCTCTCTCTCTCTTCCTCTGCCCCTCTCTCTCGCTTCCTCTCTCTCTCTCTCCCTCCCCCTCGCTTCCTCTGCCCCTCTCTCTCTCTCTTCCCCCCCTTCCTCTGTCCCTCTCTCTCTCCCCCTCTCTCTCTCTCTTTCCCCACTCTCTTCCGCTCCCCCTCTCTTCCTCTCTCTCTTCCTCTCTCTCTCTCTTCCCCTATCTCTTCCGCTCTCCCTCTCTTCCTCTGTCCCTCTCTTCCTCTGTCCCTCTCTTCCTCTCTCTCTCTTCCTCTCTTCCTCTCTCTCTTCCTGTCCCCCTCTCTCTCTCTCTTCCTCTCTGCATCCCTCTCTTTCTCCCTCTCTCCCTCCCTCTTCCTCACTCTCTCTCTTCCTCTCTCCCTCCCTCTCTCTTTCTCCCTCTCTCCCTCCCTCTTCCTCACTCTCTCTCTTCCTCTCTCCCTCCCTCTCTCTCCCTCCCTCTCTCTCCCTCTCTTCCTCACTCTCTCTCTTCCTCACTCCCTCCCTCTTCCTCACTCTCTCTTCCTCTCTCCCTCACTCTCTCTCCCTCTCTTCCTCTCTCTCTCTCTCTCTCTCTCAGAAACCAGAAAGGGTAAGCTCCTCTGTCCTGTCCTATCCTCTGTCCACTTCACAAAGCACCGTGACCGTTACAAAGTGCTGACACTGGAGACTCCTTCCATAAATGTTCAATAAAAGTCACCTGACAAAATCACCCTATCGACGGTTATACTTTTCTTTATGACTGTACTGCTGTTTAACAAAGTTTTACTTTGTTAAACAACAACCTGAACGGTGGCTGATTTTTTTCTAGCGCTCAATGCATTATTTATTTATTTTTGATCATTCAAACCTCTCAGGATGTTCACGAACGCCGTTGGCTCCTCCGAGCAGCCGACCGAGGATCATCGAAATAACGATCATCGATTCTTTACAAAGCGCACGCACAAAGCTAAACGCTTCCTGAAAGGATTCCAATCAGTGAGAAGAAAATCCTGGACGCTAGAATTCCCACAATCAGTGAGTGAAGAAACTAAAACTGAAACGATTTACTCGGGGATTTACAAGGCGATGATTTAAACATCTCAATAAGCTCCTCCAATAAAGGGCTTATTTATTTATTTATTTTTTAAAGCTTTAAGTGCTTTCTTTTGCTTGTTCTATTCATCAGTGCATGCTTAAAAATGCCCTAAAGGCTGGAACTGTGGTCATCTGTGCAATTAGTTCTCACTTGGAAGCCTGTGGATGTTAATATGAAAATGTGAGATGCGGAGCTCTGCGCATGCAGCGACGTACGTTTTGGACCGTGATATCGTTCTACCTGTGGTCAGGACCGATCAGAACTAGTGCTGGTAGTATGGAGATTAAATACACGTGATGAAGTGAACGGAGTGTTCCGTTCGGCTGAATACACGCAGTACAGTACGTCCTGTAAGACCACCCAGGAGTAGCTTCTCGTAGAGATACCTAAACGGTCCTCCGTCGCCTGGAACCACGTTCTGCCTGTCCGCAGTGCAACGGTTTGGACCACGAGGCGAATGTTTTCAACGCTGTGACTCCACCAGACCACAAAAAAACCCATTTGATGTAACCGTCCTCTCTGGAGCAGTCAAACCGCGCATGTCCGACTGATTTCAACCGTTTCAGTGACATAAGCACTGCAGACAGTCTCACTCTCTCTCTCTCTCTCTCAGCCCTTCACCGTCTCACTCTCATTTCTCACTTCCTCTCGCTCTCTCGCGCTCGCTCGCCGGACTCTAGAGAGCATTACCGCAGCCGGTAGAGAACCCGTCAGGATATAAAAAAGGTAAAAGGAGTCATTAGCGACAGCCTTGGGGAAGCATTTCCATCAAATGACCTGGAACACATTTTAAGCAGTGGTCTCAACTGATTCTCCAGACATCTGCTATAGAGCAAAGTTGAGTGTGAAGGCAAGCTAGAGGGTTTTTTTTTTTTGGGGGGGTGGGGACGGGGATGGGGGAGTCGACTAATTGTACCTGAACCTCTGAGGGACTGCCGAGCGACAGCGGGAGGTATCTCTATTCTCCCAGTAGAAAGTGCTAAGAGCTGCTGTAACGGAACAAAAGCAGAGGGATCAGACATTAAGGAAAAACTGATCCATGCTGGGGTTGTGTGACGCGCCGTTGCGCTGCTATTCCGCCTGCACTGCAAGAATTCTGTCGTTCGAGTACAACGAACGAAACATCAGGCTTCTTTTTATTTTATTTCTACGTTTAACGTTACGTCCGTCGGACGGATTAGTTCCTGTTCTCACTTGCGTTATAGCAGCTATAAACAGTCCTTTCTTCACCAACCTCTCCCTCGTGAAATTAAAAAGACAAAACAAACCCTCCGGTTTCCATGGAACTAAGGAACTGGAAACCTCTGTCCTCACTGAAACCGGAGACTCCTTCCATAAACGCTACAGTCCGAGCAGGATTTCCGAAAAAGTTTGTCGTGCGACCGCATGAAATAATCCTGCGCGCTCTTTCGCCGCGACGTCTGTCGATAAACGCGGCCTCTCGGCTGTACTCGCGTCCGGCGCGCGCGGATCGACGAGGGCTTTGGCCGCACGCACGTCGTGATGACGTCACGTGCCGCGTCCCGACAAGAACCTGTCTAAAATCTGCACTTATCGCAAACTCCCAGCAGGTTAGCGACGTTACATAAACGTGACAGAAGACTCCGCCGCGCCAGTCGACAACTGTACGTTTTTCTTTCATTAAACATCGACACGCTTCCTTTCAATCTGTTTATTAGTAGGCTTAAAGTATGTCGCATGTCCACCGTCCAGGTCCCTGTGAAGGAGCTGTCGCTATAGAAACGCTAACGTATTCGAACGAGCGATGACGGCGTCGATAGAAACGCTACAGCCGGGGCTGACTGTCAGAGGTGCCACTTTAGCGCTTTTGGGACGGTTTCACCTCCAGAACCTAGAGAATAGGGGCTGTAATCATTCTTCACAGCCCAGCCCATAGGATTTGTTGTAATTATTCATGTATTTTGTGAACATATGGTGATAATCTTTCAATTCCTCAAACTCTGCAACAACAAGTGTGCTTCTTACAAGGTTATCAGTTCTCTCCAAATGTCGGGTCGTGGATTATCTCCTGTAATTGCCATTGATGTATGGCAGCCTGAATATTAAGCTCGGGGCACCGCGGAAGAGGAGGGAGCATATGGAAACTAGCGAGGCGCTCGTCTGGATACGAAACGATGGCAGATGGGGATGTCGGAAATGTGAAGCGGATCAACTTGTCCAACACATCGTGGTGTCAACATTGTGTATGTGTGTGTGTGTGTGTTTGTGTGTGTGTGGGTGGGTGATGAGGACGTTTACCTCTCCGTCTTTTGACTCCAGGCGCAGGTCGCTTCTGCAGGTGGCTTGGATGTCACCGGCTTCCGCTTGAATCTGCACACCTTTAGGAGCCTCCATGTACAGGGAACGTGTCGGAGATTCCAAACTACGGGGCAGACGGAGACGAGAACGCACCTGAGTTCGTCCGAGTAACAACCAGACACTGAAACACTGCACACCCAAACCTTGACACAGAGTGAAGTCCAAACGTCTGAGAGCGCTAGACAAAATGCTTTTACGTTCCTTGTTAATGTAATACAAAGCAACTTCATTACGAACGACATCATCATCGGCATCAACTTACGGAAATATCTTCACGGATTTCGAAATGTCCCGGAATTCGGTACGTCACCCTTTCTTTCTTTTGAAAAAAATTGTTTCCTTTTTTTTTTTTTTTTTTTTGCTTTAACGACGGCGCAGCAAAACCTTACGATGGATTTCTAGATCAGTTCCATCGGAGTGTCGTCGGATCGGACGCCTCGGTAGAAGAGATTAGACTTGAGGGGAAATCCGCGCTCGTGTACAAAGCGGTAAACACGGTCGATATCGCACTTTTGCTTACATTTAAATAGACATCGAAGCTAGGAGTAACGCAGAATCTTGAATATTAAATGTTCAACGGATGGAGCGTTCTTGGTTCGAAACGGCCGGCGAGGGAACGACCGTTTAAAGCGCCGATGATGTTCGAGATAACGGGGACCTACTTGTTTTATGGACATCCCAGAACGTCGACTATAGCGATAAGCCATTAAAAGGCATAACGTGTTGCTTATTAATAAATAAATAAAGTTATAACGAATCGCTGGGGAAGTTGCCGTGGCGTAAGAGGAATAACACACTACGGGTCATGCCGTCGCGCTAAAATAACCCAACCCCGGCGTGGACTATTTTAAATTTTATTGATTTTTTTCATATGACAGCATGTTCTGTTGTGTTCTTCCGTACATGACTGTTTCAGGAGTCAGTCTTTATAACTGTGAGGCAGTGCTACTGCACCAGCACGATCCACACACTGTATATGGTGTATGGATATCTTTATCTCTCAAAACATTTGAATATCAAAAGTCAATTTTATTCCCCCCCGTAATTTTATTCAACAAGTGGAACGTTCATACTGTATATTCTAGACTCGTTACACGTAAAGCGAAACGTCTCAAGCCGGCTCACGGAAATCAAAAATCCGGTCTCTCAGAAGATTAAAATAACGATTTTATAATACCGGAATGTCGACCTAGGATCGAATTTTTGGAGATGCAGCTGTGTGTTGCATCATGTTCGTATTGAGAATTTCCCATCTGAGAAGTGACAGAAATCCCACACCTCTAAGACTGAAGAAATAATAATAATAATAATAATAATAACAATCATAATATTATTAGTGGTGCCTGCGAATTGATTCGACTTACGACGTTTGAACTGCAGAGAAAACATTTACACGTCTTTGCTCCGTAGAGAATAAACGGGAATAAAACGTATCGCGTATCTTCTCGTACGTCTTAGGCAGTAGACCTGGTATATATATATATATATACACATCGCGTTTCGTAATTTTCGCCAGAGATGTTCGGAAAATGGCGTTACTCTGGCCCCATCGACAATGCCGTGTCGTCGTCGTCGTCGCTATTATATGACGTATCCCGGATTTGCGGACGTATCTCGATAACGTCGCTATTTTTTTTTTTTTCCTGAATGTAATCGAAGCTTTCCGAGCCGGGCGTGAGAACGAGACATTTCCCGTCAAATGTTTGCGCCTAAAACGATGCACGTGTTTCGACGGAACGAGCTTTTAGAAGCTTATCGTACTCGTTTGGAGAGGCGAATGAGGTCAGAGTAATATTTTATGTGATTAGTTCTTGGCTTTCGTTTTAAAAGGGGTGAAGCTCCTTCACGTAGAGATGCACAACTCACTTCAAACATGACATTTTCAGTTAATTATAGCTCGCTCGCTCGCTCTCTCTCTTAATTGTTTGCGCTTTTTAAGGGATATTTAGACCGCGGCGCAGCCGAATACTCGAACCGCTTGTTCTAATGCGCTAATCGTTTCTATGGTAACGGCTAATTCACGGGGACTTGTGTACGTCTATGTGGCGGATGCCAAACGTGATCTAATAATACAACGCATTTGAAGACGTCGTCATCGTCGTCATCAAGCACTAATAATGCTGTATAATAATAATAATGCTGTATAATAATAATAATAATAATAATAATAATAATAATAATAATAATAATAAATGAAAGCAGCTAATGTGAGATCTTTTCTGCTAGTCCTCTCTTTCCAGCACTTTCCAGCAAAGTTTATCCATATACAGTATAATTCCACAATTAATACTCTTGTGGCACGTCTACCATCATATCTGGCAAAATATATCTGAAATGAATTCGTCTAGACTTTCCTGAGCCGGGACGTAGCGAGGAATTGCCTTGACCACATGAAAGAACGAAAGAAAGAAAACCCAGAAACATCACAGACTTTACAGCCAAGTGTGTCTCAGTGTTTATGTAAGATAATAAGCAAGACGTGTATAAGAGATAACAAGCGAGCCATTAAATGATAACTTCTCGTCTGTGCAAGAATTCGATGGGGACGTGGCAATGCCGCTAACGAGCCGTTATTCAGGCGAGATTAGCATGGCGTCAAATAAAAGAGCGTAAAGGCGGAGCCATGCGGTGTGAAGCGTAGCAACGCCAAGGTAAAACGGGAAAGAAGAGAATCGAATGGTCGACCGTGTCCAAATCGAAACAGCACGCATCTGGAAAACCGAGTAAATACGCTCATCACGTCGGCAGCTTTGATTCAGACACGTCTCACGGAGCGAGAGTTATTTCACCAGTTATGCGATACAAATGGGTGTAAAATTAGCATCGCTAGTCTGATCAGACATGAAAGCTGCCTCGATCGCTTCAAAAAAAAAGAAAGGGGAAAAAAAATCCACTGCTTGTCGTGTTCAACTTCAAACGGTGCTGACATCTGCTAGATACTGATGTTCTGGCAGAGGTGAAAAATTATTAGGCAGCGCAGCAGATTACGGCCGTCTCTCGGGATGGGTGTGCGAGGATGATGGATGGATATCGTATTAATAATGAACAGAAATCATATTGATCTTTTTTTTTTTTTATGAAGGAGAATAGATACGACATGACTCGCATTCTTACTGGACAATACAGTGAAGGGAAATCAGTATTCAGCACTTTAGATTTTTTTTTTTTTTTTTTTTTTAGTCGTTTAATTTATTAACAGCGCGCATACGCCGTATATCCACGTCGCATTTATGCGTTACACATAATGTTAACTTTGCACTTATGAATATGAACAAAAAGTATACAGACACTGTATTCGAATATAAAAATAAATCAAGCTCGAGATATAAATGCCGGTGAAGGATCTTCCTAAAGTTCCTCAGGGACAACGTTATTGAACGACGCTCAAACGTGAAGCTACAGAGCCGCAGCAGGTGGAAAGAACTACAACTGATCATCTCTGGACAGGTCCACCATGCAAGATTTCACAACACGCACTCAGATCGATGATAAAGAAGGTAAGAGAGAAGCCAGGAACCGCTCGAAAGGAGTTGCAGGACGACCTGAAAGCAGTTCTTCTAAGAAAGAAGTTCCTACACCTCACGCTAAACTCCTCTGCTAACAAAGAGGCAGTGTGTAAAACGTTTCGACCAATCAGAACTCTTTTGGAAAGAGAGGTTGTTATTTGGCAATAATTCAGAAAGTCAGGTTTGAAGCACGGTGGTGGTATTGGAGAGGAATTTCATCTCATTGGCCAAGAAAGTGAATATATGTGGATTTATTTTATTTATTTATTTTTTTTTTTTGCGTTTGCGAGATCATCAGAGGGATCCCAGTTAAACCTTGGGAAGGGATTGAAGATGATTTGGAAAGAGGAACGGTTTGATTTGGGAAAAACGACGAACGGCGTCGCACCTAAGCGCTAACAAAGCGTCGGCCGTTTGTGGTGTTTGAATCTTTTTTCCACATCCATCCATCCATCCATCTTCTATACCGCTTATCCTTCCTTCAGGGTCACGGGGAAACCTGGAGCCTATCCCAGGGAGCATCGGGCACGAGGCGGGGTACACCCTGGACAGGGTGCCAATCCATCACAGGGCACAATCACATACACACTCACACGCCCATTCACACTCTACGGACACTTCGGACACGCCAATCAGCCTACCGTGCGTGTCTTTGGACCGGGGGAGGAAACCGGAGTACCCGGAGGAAACCCCCGCAGCACGGGGAGAACGTCCAAACTCCGCACACACAGGGTCACGGTGGGAATCGAACCCCCGACCCTGGAGGTGTGAGGCGAACGTACTCACTTTTCCATATCGGTATCTTTCCATCTAAAACGACAGTGTCCGAAATTCTCACTTCCCCGTCAGTGTATTTACAGAGGTGTTCCTGCGAGGATCGTACTGTACAAAGTCCCAAATCTAATCAAGGAAAGAAAATGAAAGAAAGTGCGGATGTCCTTCCAGATCCCCCCCCCCCCACACCCCCGTTAAGATCAAAGGTTAATCGCATTTCTGTCTTACTGTAGAAACCATAGTGTGTGTGTGAGAGAGAGAGAGAGAGAGAGAGAGAGAGAGAGAGAGAGAGAGAGAGAGACAGACCACCTTCCATGTCGTGTAAATTTATGTGCATTTTTATGGGACGTGCATTTTATTTTGTCCTTCACAATGCCTCCTAATGATCGCTATCCGCGTTGCCCCAGATTTCGAAATTGTCACATTGCCACGTCTATTTGTTTACGTGCTGTTATCTAGTCAGCAAAGCCCAACGTTATCCGCCGAGCAGAATGCGCTCGTATTAGTCATGCCAGGTGGAGAACGAGGACGAGGACGCGCGCTCATGAGAGAGAGAAAAAAAAAAAAAAAAAAAAAAAAAGGATCCAAAATGTCAAGGTGACAGACTACTTATTTACTCGAAGTCAAACTTCTTCGCGACGAGCTAATTCTGCTCCTCGGGTAACATTTTCCGTCGTGTCATCGGGGGGGAGGACGTGATTATTCAAGCTCGCGTTTGTGCCGAGATAATGAAAGGACCCTAGGGTGAGTCTGACCTGCACATGGCACACGATGTTCACACAATTACTCTCATAAATACGGCCTGGACGGGGTTCTGCGAGACAGAGCAGGCCCATTTTCAAGTCGAAACGGAGCAATGACCCTGCCCCAAGGCCACCCGGGGCTGCTTCTACAACTCCTGCAGAGCTTTTAATGATTACAAATCAGCCTATGGGCTGCAAAAAAAAAAATAAAATAAAAAATAGGAGATGGCTGTCGAGCAGTAAAGATAAGAGACGATGCACTTTGCAACCACCTCACATTTCTCCTTAAACCCTCATTCTACAAGCGAATCTCTCGCCGGATGCCTTCCCTCGCTCTTCTATAACCGACTCGAGTTTTGCAGCCGCTCGGTTCCTATCCGTCACGAGTCCGTTGTGTTGAAACTTCAACGATCACGCTGAATATTTGTGGGACGGCTGTGATCTCATGACAACTTGATATCAGAAAGAAGCCGCAGACGCCTCGTGAAGTAGCCGTAAAACACCCGATGGTTACCTGTCGGCGTATATATTTTTCCTTCTTCTGCTCGAACGCTTCGACAGAATCTCTGTCAGGTGAAATTACACGAGTGTACGGGCCGATATTTCCGCAGCGTTTCACCGAGAGAAGCAATAATTATGTGAGAAAATGTCAGCAGTCAGAATATTTTCGTTCGTTGTTCAAAGAGACAAATTCAGAATCGTAGACGGTGACGGACGTCTCATGCCTCGTGCAGCGAATCCTCCATTTTTATTTGAAGTGAGTGAGTTTTGGTGACTTCCTCCTCCCTTCGTTTGAGGACACACGCACGCAAATAACTTTCAGTGGAGGAAATATTTTAGAGAGCTCTCTCTTCAGTTTTTCCTTCAGGAGGGACGTAAATAAATGTAAGCGTAAAAGATCGGCTCTGTTATACTGCGTGAGGCATTGAATCATTTTTGCTGGCATAGCTTGTGTCCGGCTATAATGAAACATTTCTATCCCGTTGGGCGTGGTCTTTTACAGGATGACTCCGCCACCCCCATTCTCAGGGCACGATGGCTCACTGATAGGTTTGTTGAGTATGAAAATGATGCTAAGCTCTGGCCTTTGCTGTCACCGGATCTCGAGCGTATATGGGAGATTTTGAAGAGACGTATTAGACATCGCTTTCCACCATCATCATCATCATCATCATCATCGAAACACCAACTTTTGGAAGAACAACATTCGTCGCTCCAGTACAGTTCCAGCAACTTGTAGAATCTATACCAAGAGGTTGTTCTGGTGGCTTGTGGTGGCGCAAGAACCTAATAAGACATCGGTTCATTTGTAAATGTGTATCGTCTACATATACCAGCGTCAATAATTAACACAAAGAAAACACCGGTTTTTACATTAAAACATCTCTTTGAATTCCTGGAACTCTCAGCGCACCATATTCCATCCTTCTGTCATTCCTTTATCCTGACACAAAATGACCAAAAGGCCTGGGGTATACTTCACCTGAGGCGACGGGAGCGGCGTTGTTTGCGTGCTCGCCCGCATACTTTATGAACAGCTGGCGGATTGAAAGTGACCTACACTAGATGGCACATCAGAGCCAAAACATCCCTTTCAATCTGGTTTATAAATGTTGAAAGATTCCATGCACAGTAACGTTAAACACTGACGGACTCGGTCTCTCTATAAAACTTTCTGCCGCCATCGTGACCAGTGTTGGGTAAGATACTCAGAAATAAATAAATAAATAAAATAAAATAAAATATGTAAATGGTCTGCACTTATATAGCGCTTTTAATCCAAAGCGCTTTACTCTGGGTCTCATTCACCCATTCACACACACACACACTCACACACCAGTGGTAGCAGAGCTGCCACGCGAGGCGCTAACTTGCCATCGGGGGGAACTCGGGGTTCAGTGTCTCGCCCAAGGACGCTTCGGCATGTGGAGTCACGTGGGCCGGGAATCGAACCGCCGACCCTACGATTAGTGGACGACCCGCCCTACCACCTGATCCACAGCCGCCCCGTAATGTAATGTAATGTAATCATTACAATGATAATGTAATATACATATGTAATATATATTATGTAATAATAGTAATAATGTAATGTAAATGTAATCCACAACAGATTACTAATTAAATAAGAAGAAGAACTGTTCATATCTGAGGATGTGCACAAGAGGCAGTCAGTCAAATGACCGCAGGATAATGCACGGCGGCCATGTTGCGTACACTTACTCGTAGGGAAAAGCGAGTTTAATCCAGGTTTAAGATTGTACACTTTTGTGACTTTTGTGACCAGTAGGTTCCTTCTTACTACTCTGAAACTGGAAGGTTGGAAAGTTGATGAGCAAGGTTATACTGTATATATATATATATATATATGAGTGTGTGTGTGTGTGTCTCTTGCTACACAACCTAATGTCCCCCCGGGCCATTTATTGCTCATTATTACCCAGCAGCGCAGTGTATCTGACCCCACTCCCTAGCAGTCTCCCTCTTGCTCAGCTATTGGCAGTGCGCTTCTCATGTTTGTTTAGTTAATGAAAATCCCCTTTAATTAGTTTTTGATGAGCATCCGGACATCGACCAGGGAGCGAAAAGTGCCTGTCCGACAACAGGAGGTGCCAGCTACACGGACATCGATCTTCCTCTGTTCTTCTCTTCCTCCTCAGATCAAGCTATACCCTTAACGAACAATACGACTACAGAGTGGCCTGCCAATGCTTTCTTAAAACAATTCTTTTCTTAAAGGTTTGAGGTCTGATTAGTAGAAAAAGCCAGACATCACTAGTTACATCGGAGGATCCACGCTTGAGGGGGTTGTGCCGCTCGGTCATCCTGAAAATTCTTTCTGTCGAGTTAATGGTGTAGACGGTAAAGACTTCCTGATTATGCTGCTATATATATATATCTATATAAATAGTTTAATGTGTCAGGCATAATATATAACCGTAATGAGCCATGCCTAGAAAGATGATGTAATATAATATACAGTAAATATATCTTATCTATGGCAAAATCGATCTAAACAGCCACACAGACATAGAAAACTCAATGTCTGCAGAAATGTAATGTGCTAAAGCTTCTGTAATATCACTATTGCAAGCCTAAAAAAATTATTTATATATAATATATATATATATATATATATATACACAAATAAAATGACAGTTAAATAGGGAATAAAACATGAAGGGGCAAGGTGTTGTAGAAAAAAAAAAAAACAACCAAAAAAACCCAACAACGGATAAGTTTGTGTGAACCGTCACCGCCCCGAAGTTGGTTATTTTCACGTGTTTTATTCCTCTTATACCACAGCAATTTGCCCAGAGTTACGTTTATCCCTCGCATTGCATCTGCACCACCTCGCTTTTTTTTTTTTTTTTTTTGGTCTCTGAGCATTAATCAGACAAAAAAATAAAACAAAGCAAAATCAAAAACAAACACCACAGCGTGTCATGTCAGAGAAACGACGCGACGCGTAAACACCTCTGTCCTGAAGACTTTCCCATGTCGTAAACATGTCGCGCTGATACTGGAGACTCCTTTATTGTCACCTATATGAACGATTTAAAAACTATAATAAATTGATTCATTTACAGCGTCTGAAGTCCCTGCGTAAGATGTCAGTATCATTAACGTATTATTAACAGTAACGTATAAGAGCGAGGAAATGAATTCGAGATGGCACCGATCTGGTACCCGGTATCCGCATCGGGCCGATACTGGCAACCGATATACCCCGATACGCCCCCTCACAAAAAACGGTGGCTCAGCTATCGCAGAAGATATGATATCCGATAACGAATGGCGACGATTGGATTTGGAAAAGCGTTTTTGTAACTAGAAATGTTTCCATAGAAAGAGACTTGACTATTTGGTCCTTTTGTTAGGACTGATTTCTGTTCCGTTTTAACACTCTATACTTTAATAAACGCATTATATTCGCATAACATGTACGTGATTTTTGTGTGAAAGAGTTTAATATATATATATATATATATATATATATAGCTTAGTAGTTTTTAAAGAAAACAATATTAAATACTGTTTTAAATATTGCAGGATATTTTCCTTGCAAACGGATTTAATCAGCACCTTCTGACCAAAGAAATCCCAACCCAAACACCCCCCCCCCCCCCCCCTTTAATGCCTTCAGAGCCTAGTTACGTTTGGTTAATGGGCAAAGACAGGGAATTTTTTGCTTTTACTCTGCATCTCTAATTGGACATGATGTACAGATTTTACCATGAGCTCTCAGCCTTGAACTGCTTCCCAATTCTTTTCATCTCATTATATAAACTTGCGGTTCATTCAAAGAGCTTCCTTTTTACGTTCAAGGTCTCGTTTCTTCAAGAGGACACTCGAGATGTTCGTCTTGGTTTTGGCATTACAAACGGCAGCTCTTACTTGGGGGGGGGGGGGGACGGGACTGCAATAAATAAAATCTGAATCATCTTCTTTTTTCATCTCTCAGACGAGCAAAGGTTTATTGAATTAGTGTGTAATCTGCTTTCAGCCTAAGACATGCAAAAAAAAACAACAAACAAGCTTAGAGTTCGGTCTGGAAATGTCACGCATTAACACCGCTCTCTTTGTAGAACAGTACAGTCTACTGGAAATGTTTGTTTTTTTTTTTATTTTATTTTATTTATTTTTTTATTCTTCTGGGAATCTTCGATCATTATCCTCGGTGAGGAAAATTGCTATTGACTCGCAGTCGTTTCTTTGCAGGCGCGCGAGCTGAGATTTTGGTGAAAGGACTGCTTTTCGGATGTTACTCAAAGCCGGCGACTCTTTAAGGAAATATCAGATATCGGAATATCACCTCCCATCCTATCATGCCAATTCATCATCCGATCTGATCTTCTCGTGCTAGACGGTGTGGTTAGCGCTGTAGCTATCCGTGAGCGTCTGAAGACGGATCATCCACCGGACCGCAGTGTAGAAGTTGAGGATGAGCGCTCCTGGGCCTACCTCGGTAAAATATTTCAGTACGCTGGAGTAAAAAAGACTCGTGGAAAACGAGGCGTCTTCTTTACCTCTCTACACGCCATGAACTCCGTCTAAAAGCACGTTGAGCTAAGTTTCGTTCATGCTAACGGTAACTTACTGTTGTCACGATCTCGCCTGCAGATGGCGCTGCGGCGACGACGTGCACGGAGAGCCGGAGGGCGCGCGTGTGCACGAACCAGAGCGAGCACACGCTCTGGGATTGCGTATGAACTATGGTGACGTTGTGACTTTTGTTTACATTGGACACGTGTGTTTGTTTTGGTTTCTGTTCTGTCTCCTCCCTGTTTAGTTATTGGTGGATATTCGAGGGTGCGTCTCGATCGTTTCCAGCTGCTTAAGTTAAAGTTTGATTACATGAGTTATTTAAAGCCCTCGTGTCGCTGCGCGATGTTGAACTAGCTAACGCCGTTGTGAATATGTTAGCCACCTGGATGCTAAGCGGTCGTGCCGTGTGTTTGTTCCATGCTTTCAATCTAGTTTCATGTTTAAGACCTCGAGTATATCTCTTCCAGTTTAGACCGGGATTCCTGTTGAGTTCTGGTGTGCAAATAAAGACTTTCATCTGCAATTGCTTCCGTTTAGAGTCCGTACGTAACGACTGTATTTAGTTTTCTTTGCGATGCCAGGTTGGACGAGCTTCGATTCTAGCAGCTAATATAAATCGGCTGGGCGGGAAACATATTTTACTTCGGATGAATTCCTTACCAAGCTCCGTAGTGATAATCAGGCATGTGAGCAGCAAACTTACAGAGGTTGAATGATGTAATAAAGGTTATTTTCACATGAAAACATGACATTAACTTAATTTCATCAGTCAGTTAAAACATTCCATTTAAAATTGCATACGTTTAAACTTTTCCCTGCTGGGAAAACAACAACAATAGAAACTCTCATCGTACTTGTAATGGTTTTAATGGGAATTGTATTGGTTTTAATGCAAACACTAATGCCCCCTGTGGGTGTCTACTGGAAATTTTGTTGCCTTCTATTGGTGGCATGTTATGTCTAATGGATAGCATTAAAAACCAATGTCCTTAATACGTCCTACTACGTAATGGAAACCGTTTTGTGATGGTTTTAATGGTTAACAGCTGATGGTTTGTAATGGTATCACAGAAACCATTCGAATTTCTGTGATGGTTTCTATTGTCCACCCCAGCCGTCCCTGACGTTAGCCTTTCCTTTCATGCTTTCACGTCGTGTTCATTTTGACATGTGAATTGAGTAAAAACTCTTACCGCAGCTCTTTGAAGGGCTCTGCTCTGACGTGTGGCGTCTCCACTGAGTTACTGAAGACTGCACCCTCTGCCCCTGAAAGCACAAGGCGGAACACATTAGCTGAGGTTGATCAACATGCTAAAATCAATGGACATAATCTCCGTCATCGACTGTCGCGTGGTAAAACGATAACCTCGCCCACGTGCTACTCCTGAGCTGGCAGGTCAGGTGTTCCTGGATCAATTCGTGTTCACTGATGTGTTACAGGCTCTCCTGTGAGCTTGGCTCATTAAACCGAACCTGACCTTTGATGAACAGTTCGTCCAGAGCAAAGCTAAACCCGTTTATTTACTGCATACGGAAGGAATGAGAAGGTACATTGTTTTTCGACGTTGTGCCCCAGAGAGGTGAAGCATACCGCTAGCAGTGTACGGCTTTTTTTTCTTTCTTGCTTTTTTTGTTGTTGTTGTTGTTGTTGATATAAAACACTTTTTTTGGGACAGAAAAAATTCAATTAGAGTTTCAAAACTGCTGATGCGCCCTCCGTTATTTACAGTACAGAGATTTCCTTTAGGGATGCTCTTAAATTATTCCGCTGTCCAAAAAAAAACTAAAAGAAAAAAAAAACATGCAAAGCTTGCTCAGGAGGGACAGATGTTTTTTTTTTTTTTGTTGCTGTTGTTGTTTTTTTTTTTTGGAGTAATAACTTCAGGTGGGTCAGGTTTTCTCTCCAGATGCTAAATTAGAGAGCTCTAACGGTGGAACAAGGGAAGATTTCAAACCGTAGGGAGATCCCAACAGGGTCGTAATGCCAAGCTCTAGCTATTGTGGAACTTTTATACCACCAAGTAGATGGGGTTCAGGTTAAAACATAGCACGTAGGTAGAATGGGTAGATCTGTGTACCTTTTGCATACAGAGAGTCTAAGAAGTACGTCCGGTAATTAAGGTGCACGGTACGAGTGCCGGAGTGAGAACCTAGACGCTAGACACCTCAGTCTAATCGTAACTCCACAAGCTAGACCCGATAAAGAAGCAAACGCAAGGACCCGATCTTCTTTGACCAAGTAAGACCAAGTAAAATATCTTAGCTAGTGAATATCGAGTATTTGCATGAGCGTGCAGGAGAGAACTTTATTAACGTGTAAAGATCTAGAAACCGAGAAGATAGCTCTTTCAGGAGTAGCTAGCGTCCATATCCAACAGCTGTCTAAAGCTGAATCTGACACTTCTCTCTGCCTGGAGTCTTCTCCTCCTGAGGTAAATAATGAGCTTTCCTCGGCTAGGATATTTGGCCTGTTTGAGCTGTGATGCCGCTCTCGGCACTCGTGGCGTTGCTGAAATCTCCCGATTGGCATACGGATAAAAATAGCGGTAGTCTCGTAACGGTTTCTCGATGCACTTCGCACAAACGTGCGCTTGATGTCACTTGAGCCTGGAGTCTTGGATCTCGAATGAGTCTCGGATCATTTTCAGGAACGCTATGGCTTTGAGGCCATTGCTTTTGCACTCGGTCCAAACACTCGAGTCTCCGAGAGGACCGATTACGGACTCGTTCGGTCGGTGGGCGTTTACGTCGGAGAACCGCGGATCGGTCTCGTTTTATAAAAACGTCTCGTTTTTATATATCTATAGCCGTTATGAACCTTAAAGCAAAAACAGGAAGCCGTGTGACAAATTCAACCCATCACGTCTCTTGAGACGCGGCGCCGAGGTGCCGGGGGTTCGGTTGACGCGAACCCCAGACCACTACCCCCCACCCCCCCAACCAAGAGGACTAGGGATCAGTTCACGGGCTCACAAAACAACTTTCACACTTAACCGATCAAACGATGATTAAAAATGACCGTAGTCCTGCTGGAAGGTTTACCCTAATGCCCTTGCTCTGAATCGGCTCTTTTACGTGGCTGTTTTCTGTTCGATGTCTATGTAACGTTACTTGGAAGGAATCTCCAAACAGACGGCTGGTCGGGGAACATCTGTTTATAGCTGCTATAACGTAAGCGAGAACAGGAACTACCTTGAAACGGTAAAGTATTAAAAGAGCCTAAAGCGTTGTTTATTAAATACGTGAAAATTCCGCGCTCGTCGACGGTCGCGTCTCGGTGGCGTAAGACGAATAACACGCTTCACGCCGTGCCGGGCTGTATCATGCCACCCCAGGTGTGGATTATTTTTCAGGGAAGGAACCCTATCAGAAGTTGCACAGTGTCTCTGTCTTCTCATATTAAAAAAAAATCAAAAAAAATCATGTGCCTCCGTTATATCTCATACAGTCTAATGGAGACCTTCTTTTTCCCTGCTCCTATTCCTATGTAGCAGTAAAAGGGCTAATCTGTAGCTGTGCTGTGCCAGCAGGATCTTCACACTCTTTCTCTCTCTCTCTCACACACACACACACACACACACACACACATCTGTGTGCTACAGTCACAGTTCAGAGATGCTAATCGTCGCCTCAGGGAATGAATCAAATGAATAAAGTGAACTTGTGTGCATTGCAGCATGGCCAGGGAAACAGTATTATGCCAGGGAAGAAGTTAGAAGGGAGTGAAGCGGCTTAAAAGAATTATACAAATGCTTTACTACGAGACAGGAAGTGATGACGTGTGTGTGTGTGTGTGTATATTTTAATATATATGTCAGCTTGGCTTATGAGTTCTAATTAACTTCTCCATGTATTGTTCATCAACGTGCGATACCGTTACAGGAGCAGCATGAGAACGATTGCAGAGGCTGTCTGTCCATCACGACACGGTGTTGCAGTGGTGTAGCGCAAACTTATATTTCAGCTGAACAACAGCTCAATAAACCACCTGTGGAAGTGCAAATAAATCATTTCTGCCTCTCCTATTAAAAAGCGCACACCGTGAACAACGACTCGTCGTTTGATTTTTTTTTTTCTTTCCCTCGAACAAATTCAATAAGCACTTCGTTCAAACAATACAGCGGCGTTCCCGCCCGCCGACACGCGGTAATGTGGCTGCGATAAACGCACCATAAACAGATTGAACGTGTGATCGATAAAGCCATTTCAGTGGGTGGTTTTTTATTGTTTGTTTGTTTGTTTGTTTTTGTTTAACTTGAACGTACCGGACTCGCCAGAAATTATTTCATCAATGCGTCCTCCGTAATGGCGCCCATGACCCCTTGCGTGTTCACGGACTTTGCCCCTGATCAATCGGGCGAGTTATGGGCCCCGAAGCCATATCCATCACCGGTGTTACAGGACCTCATAAACATTCACCTAATACCTTTTTATATTCTGGAGGCTGAGAAGACTGCGGCTACGACGGACACCGGGAGCTGAACTATGAATTAACGGCGTCAGTTCTGCGGCGCGAAACGCCGTCTGTCTCCGCTCGTGACCCGTCATTGTAGCTACTGTATTGTGGTGTATTTATTTCTTCGCCAGGTGAAGAAGAAGAAGGACTGGCCAATGGGATTCCAGAGACGGATGGTTACGCTAACTGACTGTTAATTAAAACGTTTCGCGAGGACGTCGTGCGGTGAAAATCGATAACGCTGTAACGGATGACTGATCCCGGTTCCTTTCCTTGCCATCGATTGAATGTTCGTGACTAATATTTAAGATGGCACGGGGATCTCATCCTGAGCCCGGGTTATCGGCTGCGTCGGAGTTCCTCGTGTTCTCCACGTGCGTTCTTGGGTTTCTAAAGGGTTCGAAAGTTTTCCCTTTTCCAATTTGGATTAGAATCGGTGTCTCCATAGCATGGATACCTGTTCGGACTTTTACAGATTAAATCTAAGCCTCGGATCCTAATCTTAATAGTAATCTCAAACGTTTACCCTTTAATATGCCGTGTTGTCCAATTAGATCAGGTGAGGTGAGGTAAGGAAAAATGTCCCACGAATAGCTTATTATTATTATTATTATTATTATTATTATTATTATTATTATTATTATTTCAATCATGCTGTATGATTCAGAGTGCTAATTGCATGAGTCATTTCAGTCCATGTTTTTTTTTTTTTTTTTTTTTTTTTCCAAGCCCTAAATAATTCTTAGCACAAAGATCTCGTTCCATTAGCTTAATACAGAAGACTGCATGTCATCCATTAGCTGCTGTATGCTGCGCTGTGTCAGGAGCGCAGCGCTGCAGGTGGCCAAATGAGGGGAAATTGCAGCTATCTGTCAGAATCCAGCACTGTGTAATTTCAGGCTAAAATCACACCAACTTGTGGCCAGCTTCCCAGAGGGCCTTTTACTCTCTCTGCAAGTGACTCTTTGTTTCAGGGCTAGAAGAGTGATTCAGTGTGTAAGAGTGCCGTGCTGTATGGCGTGATCTACTGGGTATTTACATGAGGTCAATGGCGCATGTACTCCAGTGAAGTGCTTAAAAAAGGCTGCTAAGTGCCCAAGACCAGCCCAAAAGGGCATTTACAAGTAGAGAGCCAAAATGGTGGCCTACTGAGAGGCTTTATTAGGTTGGATAGGCGTATGTTCTAGAAATGAAGAGGTATGAGTGTGTTATATTCTTAGGTTGCTGTCGTTTTCTCATAACAGGCTTTCCAGGACCATCTGTACAATTCAGGTTCAGTGGGAACATCCTCGAGAAACGATACTTTCGAGCTTTTATTTTGGTGCATCGTTTAAAAATTGAGACCTCCTTGTTGCAGATCACGAGCCCGCTGGAAAACAACCCAAAACAATAGAAACCGTTACAGAAATTCGAATGGTTTCCGCCACAAATGCCATTAAAACCATTAACAAATGTACAGCAGTGTGTTTCGGGCCATATTCTATTACGATTAAAATGGTTTGTATTGGTGTTCCACTAGACATGAACGTGCCACCAATAGAACCCAACACATTACCAATAGAGACCCACAAGAACCATTATAGTTTCCATTCAAACCAATACAATTCCCATTAGAACCATTACAACCGATAGAATTTCTGTAATGGTTTCTGTTTTGTTTTGTTTTGTTTCTCAGCAGGTCCCTTTTTATCCGCCATATCGAAACGGCTCAGTTTAGCCTCCAGTCAAGATCATCGGTGTAGAAATCTCATCGATTCATCATCTGCTCGGATCTGTTAACGCTACACGGTCTAGTTAGCGCTGTAGCTGTCCGTGCGCGTCTGACGGTGGATAATCCACTACCTCGGTAAAACGTCTCAGTACGCTTTGTACTCGTACAAAGGCTCGTATAAAACGAGGCGTCCCCTTTACGTCCTCGCTATATTATATTTAACTGTTAGCCTGTTCGCTTTGCTAATACCAGGTTAGCCTAGCGTCGGTTCCAGTAGCTAACGTCAAACGTCTAGGCAGCAAGACAAATTCTAGCTAATGGTAAATATTGGTTTTAATATTTACGGACTTTTTTTTACTTCTTCTTATAATTCATTGGAAACCTACGTGGTTTAAGACCTTTAAAAGTACTTGAGTACATTGATCGCTCCATACTCCATAACTGAATAACATGTCTGCACATTATCTATGTCTACTGTCGCTTAGGTTTACCTTCTCAGTATGTTTTCCACCTCTGAGTGCAGACTGCCTCACACACTCTCTCTCTCTCTCTCTCTCTCTCACACACACACTCTCTCACTCACTCTCTCTCTCTCTCTCACACACAGAACAGAACCTCCCAGATAACATCATCTGCAGCAATGAGGCTATTTGTCACACTAACAGTGATCATGAGACTCTCTTCAGTTTGCAAGAGGGTTTATTTTCTGGAAGCGTCACACTCATGACCGTAGCCAGCAGTGTTGTACGTGTAATCTGTATTATAGTCTGCGAGTGTCATTGATTTGACCTTTTGGAAGAATCTCTGGCTACCATCAGCTTTAATGATGCCCATCTTTTACAGTGTTTTCCACTCGCCGTGAAGGAGCGAATGCCGTAAAGGCCAGGCTTCCTTAAGCTACTTTGGATAATTTGCGACTTGGGAATTTACCGTACGCCTGTGTAGGACTGAATTTATTTTCCCTCGGTTTGTGTCCGTGCTGTAAATCTGCCGCTAAATAAGAGGGTTATTGGTTCGGCAGCGGTATAATAAAAAATAAATAAATAAATAAATGAATGAATGAATAAAACTCCACAAAGGACCCGTTGTTTGTCCTAAAAACCTTTTCCTCACGTACCACTTCACGGTTTCATCCAGCTACGTCTCGTATAGCTGTGTCGGATAAACAACAACAACAAAACAAACGAAACGGAAAACACACGAGCACGGCGCTGAGAATCTAATCTTGGAGAGGTGAGCGGCGCTCGACAGATTTATTCCAGCGCCGTCGAGTCCACGAGGAGAGGCGCACAGGTAAAGCGACGATTTAAACATAACTCACTGACTTTTATAGACTCTCTCGATCATTTACTCACTGTGGTCACCTGACAGGAAGCCAATGGTCACTGGGCACAGCGTATTTCCTATTCAGCCTTGATAAAACAGTGAAATGTGGTGACTTTATTTCTCCCTTAAGGAAAACTCGTGGTCCGGTTCCTTAAATCACACACTCTTAAACTTTGAAGTATTGAACTGTTTGCCACAGAAGGATGCTATAATATACGTTGTGCTAAGATGCTATAAGGATGATGATGATGATGTCACTATATATCACTACAGGTATTAAGACTCTTGGTTGGTTTACACTGATCTAAAAAAAAAAAAAATCACTTTAAAGAATTCCAGGGATTTTTACCGTAGATTATAATTTATGCTAATGTAACGAAGTGCTTTCTGCGTCTGTCGTGTCTTTTGCGTTGTTTTAATATATGTATAAATACGGTAACGCGTTACAATAACATAACAATTACAATAAATAATCATGCACTAATACCTGAATTAATACTTACTTAAATATTTACTGTTGTATAAGAGGAATAAAACACTTCGGGACATCCTGACGTTGGAAAATAATGTTTTATTCCCTATTAATTTCCTATTATGCATATCATTTTTAGTGCTTTATCGAGTGTGTGTTTTTTTTTATTATTATTATTCATACTTTTATATTTCAGGTGTCACGTTCTTCTCATTAAATCGGTGCGTCCAGGATTTCGCAGAGATGAACGGGAAATCAGGCGAACGCCGCAATATTCCGAGGAGTCTGCGATTATTCGAAATCACCGCAGATTTTCCCGCAAATCTGGCCCGAGCCGCGTCGTGTGACATCATCGCGACGCGCGTTCAACCGAAGCCTTCTTCGATTCACCCGCGTAGAACACGCGTATGGCTAAAGACGCCGCGTTTACCAACAAACATCACTGTCAAGGAGCGCGCAGAACAATTCCGCGCAATCGCGGTTCCGCTAATTCGAGTAGTTTTCCGTTTAAAAAAGCTTAAAAAAAAAAAAAAAAAACAACTCTGGAATATTTTTTAAAAAAAGCCGCAGATAAATCACGCGTTTCGGCCGCGACGATCACACAGAAACTCGAAAAAAAAAATGTAAAAACTGATTGAGATCTTAAATGTCGTGAGTTTATATTATTCTTTAGTGCGATACATATTAATATGCCACATATCACTGATCTGTAGCTCTCCGCTCTATCGACAGACGTAACGTCTATCGTACATCGGTACGTGTATCATTAAATATTTGAGTGCAAGCCAGGAAAGCTGTTAATAGCAAAGCATCATCATTATTATCAGGTCTGGTTTGAATTAGTGTGCACCACAGACAGTCAGTGAGATATAATTAAAACTAATCAATGAGCTTTAATTATCATTAGTGTAAAAAAAAAAACAAAAAAAAAGGGCGGGTAATATTATTACCATGTGGACTCCTCCTGACTGCGAGACATGTGAACATCCTCCAGCTTATTTCTCAACCTCCCCTGTCACAGGCCATTTTAATTACCGCAGTGGTACACCGCCTTGCATTCTCTCCATTTCACAAATTTCATTATCCCCCTCAACTGTCTTGTGGTGTAATTGATCATACTGTCTCTGCTCGGCCGTGCCCAAGTATCCGCAGCCCACACGCACACAATCCACCGAGCGTATGGACGACGCGGTAACCGTACGTATAACCTTAATCGTTTCCATCTTACCCTTTCATATTCGACTTCCTAAATGACGATAGACATTACGAAGAAATCTAAAGCGTGGAAGGAAAGTAGAAGAGGTCATCGGTGTTTCCGGTGAGGGTACGTAGCTAATACAGTTAGCTTGCACTGCTAATTTGCTAACAAGGCTAGTTCGAAGCCTGGCGTTTAGCATGGACATTTCAGACTGGAGTTTAATCTGTTTTTAGCGTGTTGTTTAATTTGTTTTGAAACCGTAGACTACATTTTACACACTACCATTTCTTCTCAGAGCTTAAACACTGAACGGATGGTTTAGAAAGAATTTTTTTAAACATGCTTTGTCATGAGACCTGCCAGCCTCTGGAACATGCTTACCTTTCCTACTGAATGTACTGTATTTACAAAATATTTTTTTCCTTTTTAGTCAGTCGTAACGGAATAACAACCTGGAACTTCAAAGGAAATTTAAACGGTTAAATGAGCAAATCGGTCAATTATACTGTATGACGCAAATTTGTAAATCCAATTCTGATGTTTTCTTGTATAATAATTGAATAAATGCGCGACATGTATCACGTGAATCTAGTGTGTAATATCCCCTTTGCGTGAATATATTTTCAGTCCATCAAAGTAAAATACACTTTTGTCATTTTTGCTTCCCAAAGTCTAAAAACATCAGGTGGTGCGACTGTCTGACCACAAATGCGGAGTACGTAAGGCGTAATTTATGTATTTAGTCAAATAAACGATGATTTCTTTAAAAAGTGAAAAATAAAAATACATGATTTTATGAGGTAAAATAGAAGAGCTTAAAATGATTAAACTTTCTGAAAAAAACTTCCATAAATTCTCATTTCTACAAATATCCCAGGGCATGACCAACAACAGCAACAACAAAAGACTTTTATTTTGGCATACGTTTAGGAAAGAGTGGGCCGGGTATTGCATCCAGACAGAAGACTGCCCTTAATGCTGTGATCAGAAGCTCTTTCACAAATATCGGAGAAACAAATTAGGTCATTTCTGAGGCATGGTTGGTCTGTTCAGTTTACCACATCAGGTGTTTTTTTTTAAATCACATACAGTATACACATGATTTTACGTACAAATATTTATCTGGATGTCCAAGCAGAAATAATTTTAATAAAAAAGAGCCTGAAAAGTCAGATGGCACAACTACTATGTCATGTGGTGCAACCAGAGAAAACATGGACTTAACCAAATCCGTTTTGTGTAAAAGTGCATCATTAGGTAACAGCTGTAAGGGCAGCAGCTTATGTAATGCATACATGTTTTTTTTTTTAAAACGTTTTTTTCTGTCTTTTAATGAACAACTGGATTTTTTTTTAAATATTTGAAATGTGGCAAAACGTGTACGAAACTATGAAACATTACAAATCCATGTTTTCAAAACATTTATGCGATGCAGATACTAAAGCGTGTAATCTATGCACGGTTTCTGTAACGGTAAATAACTTTAAACTATAATACTTCTCATTAACGCGTAGTCGCGCCACCTGACGTTTTCTCAGTGGTGAGATTTTGAACCAGTCATCCCTTCCGAGATGCTGTTCTTGTCTTCATAATAAATTTGATCATGCTTAAATGTGCTACTATTAAGAGAACAGTGTGAGCAAAGCTTAATACATCATTGAACTTGAGTACACATGCTAATTGCTTTGCCCTCTTTAAGCACAGATTGTTAAAATTAATGGAGAATAGAATTCTGTGCTGTACTCTAGCAGCGTGCAGTCTCCCACCACAGCGTCTGATACACACAAACATCTTATTTCAGCCAATCTCTGCAAATCGAATCTGCGATGCTGTCATTTATTTTAACCTTGTTACGATGGAAGCTAATCAATATCTTCAAATAGGAAGTAGTTTGGGATAAAAATGATGCCTTGCTTATTCAAAACGGCGTCTCGGAGGATATATGCATAAAAGTAATTGGGAGAAAAAAAACGATGTCCTTTTTTATGAGGACGGTGGGTCTCACGAGGACGTGACTAAACTCTAATTCAGGCTGCTAAATAGTCTTCCACCTCTTATTATACCACTTATTAATTTTCATTTAGGTTACGACGGCGTGTACGGCGTTCTGGCCGACTCGCTTCTCTTTTCCCTGGCACAAATAAACTCCTCTGAGCTGTCGAGATCGAGCAAGTTCATCAAAGTTCTGATAAAAGACGATATTCTACCTCGTGTCTATAGACCCCTTTGGTGTTTGTGAACAAAATGCGATGCGTGCGCAGCCTGGTTGCAAAAAGACCCGAGTAGCCTAGCAACCTGATGCTACTTGCTCATAATCAGTCAAGAATTTTATTTCGGAATCAGTTTGAAGTTAGCTAAAAGGTCCTCTGCTTTTTATGATGGATTAGCGTTAAGCTAATCGGCTAAACTGACACTTTCAAATGGTGTGAATCTAAAAGATCCTTACGTATTCGCGGCGTCCTGTCAGATGCTAAACGATGCTAAGCGGTGGACTAGCCTGCGATGACCGAACATGCCACACAGTACATACACATCTCATACAACCTCTGAGTGTTTATTTTAGATAGAAATCTAAGGTCTCTTGTTTCCAACTTTCTTGTTTTCAACACGCGCCGTTTCATGATTACATCTTAAACTCATTTGTAAGCTTAAAAATGTTAGCTAGCTAAATCTGATCGTTATAGGCAACTCCTCAGTATGAGCATGACCTAGCTGTGTAGTGTTATCTACCTTGTTTCTTGACGTACAGTCTAGGTGAGATATGTAGGATTGTTAAAGCAATATACTGTCAATTATGAATGTTGGATAACTAGCAAGCTAAGCCTGTTAAATTCTTAGCTAGCATGCTAGCTTGACTGATATGATAGTCAGCTGCTTAGCTTAGATACGATCGGCCCTTCAAAGACGGGGACCGAGAATTATTTTCATATCCGATGAAGCGATACAAAGAACCTTCTCTATCTGTTCCGTGTTGAGACATACGCATAAGTATGACCGAGGGGTCGGGGTGGGGTAGGGGACGGGACGGGACGGGACAGTTTTAGCGAATTGCTCCAAGTCGGTGTATATCCAGAGCCGGCACTGTAACGCAAATGAACGACCGAGATCCTGGGACGTGATACAAACTGCCCACGTACACGTTAAAGTTACAGCAGAAGTACAGACCATCTTTCACAACTAATACGCTCTGTAATAATCAAAGCTAATTTTAATTTTAATTAAAATGTGCTTCTGTGTAATACGACACCGTTGGGAAGGACTGAACTAGAACATAATTGCTTTTTGAAAATATACTCGGCTCTGTGAATTTAGCTTGCCACCTTTACAAATGGCACACGGATATGCTTTACCGTTACTGTTGAAACAACCGTCTTAGACTTTTGAAGAGTCCACGAGAGGAAACTACTCTTTGCCTCGATTCTGTGATGTGTTTTAAGACATTAATTCTGTACACTTATTATGATATTTAATATTTGAATTTTTATTATAGTCTTACATAGAGCTTGTAACTCTCTCTCTCTCTCTCTCTCTCTCTCTCTCTCTCTATATATATATATATATATATATATATGTGTGTGTGTGTATATATGTATATATATATGTGTGTATATATGTATATAGAGCTTCTTCTCCTCGGTGTGATCTTATTACATTACATTTAATGTACGTGGTACAATCCGCCATTAAACATTACCGTAGAACGTATCGATTGATGCTGCTTGTTAGATATCATCTTGAAGGTAATAGTCAGGAAGTAAAGAATGGTTATGGTTGAAGAGGCTTATTCTGAGTTTTATCATCGTATTTAAAGTGGTGCATTGTTCACAGGAAAGTTCTATTTAGACACAGGACATGAATCACCTTGGAAAGTGCCTATAAAAGCACCGGTGCCTTGTAATGCAGACTGTGAAAACCATCAATAACCCCTCTGGGTGAATACTTGGCTCAGGAACATGCAGTGCGGTCATGAAAAGGTGGAATTGCAGCCATTATTACTCTGTGCATAAACTGTCATCAGAGCGGCTGCTTCGAGGAGGGGCAGTGGTCAAGGCCGGGGTACAAATAGGATGTCAGCAACCTGCCAGCAAACAGCGGTGAATTCTGATCCTGCTAGCAAAGCAAAGCAAAACACCCAGGAAGATGCAGAGATCATGCAGGAATTTGAGGTTCGTGTTAAAGCGTGGTCTGATGTAAAACAAAGGAGGCTAATGTTATAGGATGATTTGCTGTCATATGCATCAGTAGCTTGACAGCTCTTTAAACAAGACGTGGAGCGTCACATCGCGTGTGGAAGCGAGCGTAGCGTACACCCGTTACTGGGAATCCTACTGAAATCACAGCACGACACGTTCTATACGCCGCACACTTTATTGAAAATCCTAATTTACAAAGATGTCATGGAGGTGCAAGCGTTTGTACACCATGATGCTCATTTTACACCGAAACGGGGAAACAAAATAAACACAAATATATCGGTTATTCAACAGGACAAAAAAAAAAAAAAACACTTAGCGATGTGAGCTACTCTCGTTTTTGGTTTTCGGACACTTTAAGCCCGGTCTGTCGTTTTAGCGCCCTCTATAGGACAGTTTGCCTAATACCTTGATCACCCACGATTTTATCTCAGTTTAGTCTTGCCCAATTTCCATCCACAAGAGTGTGAACACCATCATATGCTTGTTCCGAGAACTTCTGTTCATGTAGCGCAATCCGTCCCCTTCCGCATGCATGAGCTCACAAACACTCCTGATTGGCTAGTCCTTCTGATTGACAAGGGAGATATTGTATGCCCCTCCCACCCAGAGAGCATGGCCAGTTTAGCTTTCTTGGACTTTCACTGACAGATGGCTGTGGCATAGTCCAGATTTGAACTCGCACCGTTCAGGTCATCCTATGATATAACCCTGTATAGCAATTCGAGTAAAGGACACTTATAAAAGACACTACTGAAGTAATGAGCAACAGGTGAGTGTGATAAATTAGTAAACAGGAGAGTTCACCACGTGGGCGGGGCTGACAGAGTGGTGTGGGTTCCTCCCCTTGTGGCTCTCGAGCTAGACTTATTCCATTAACTATTAAACATTAAACGGATAACCTCGCCGTCAAAACAAAAAAGAAAATGGTCAGAAATGTCGATTCACTTATAATTCTTACTGGAATGCCGAGGATGTAAACGAACACGAAAAATAACACTTCGAATGTGTGAATCTGTTCTAAGTATATTAGGCAAAAACACAGTATGTGTACAATATTCCAGTGCAGTTTATAGCAACAGCTTGAAAACCCAAATATCCTTTTTTTTTTTTTTTTTTATTTTTTTTTTTTTTTTATATAGCCAAAAGTGTCTAACCTATGCACTGCATAAACAAGTGAGAGAGAAAAAAAAAAAAAAACGTTTAAATAAACCAGAAAATGACCAGATAACGTGAGGTCTTTTTTGACAGGTGTAAATTGAGTTTGTGGAGGCTTGCTGAATGAACTTGTAAAGTGAGGACTGGAATAAATAAATTATAAACCTCAAGGTGCTTCTGCCAAGATCTCAGGGAGGGACGGAGCATCCCCGCAGTGGCCCTAAGTGCTGCTGGCGTTACTGTTTAAAACCTTTGCCAAGAAAACAACATTTTCCTGATGGATGTCAGAGCTGTGCTTGACATCGAAAGTGACAGGAAGTCCTGCTATGGTCGTTAGGAACTGCTCAAGAACTGAGATTTTTTGTGTTCGATTGAGTGTAAACAAAATGATTTCAGTTATGTAACCAGTGCATAATGCATACCATGAGAATGTATCAGACATAATAGGAGATTAATTATTTATTCAAACACACCATCAAGCCTCTTTATGTGAGGGTTAGATTTAATTACATTTGCCCCTGTGCCAACTCAATCTGCATACACCATAGGGTGCTTAGGTTATTAGATGTTGCAATCAAATGTATGTTTACCTCATTTGGCCCAGCAGACACTTTTTTTTTTTTTTTTTTTTGCAAATCTCCATTGCAAACTTAATAACAAATCCATTTAAATCCTCCAAATAGAGAACTGTAGCCTTATTATGTTAGAATGAACTCCATGTCTGAAGCCTACCATCAGATTAAGTTCATTTATATCACTAATATTATCAGAGTGACAGAATTTACTCTTCTGGCAGAGTGGCATCAGTGGTTAAGGTTCTGGAAAACGTGTACATCCTCACAAAACCCGACGCAAAAGGCACGGGCACCCAGTTCTGTTCATTTGGACGGGAGTGGGAGGTCAGATAATTAAGCTTACAGGGCAAAGAAAGCCCATGCTCATTAACATTAGATCATACAGGAAGTTTGCGCTGCGCTTTGTGATGCATTTAATGCTTTTATTTGTTTCATCAGCAGCAGCTCACGGTCACGGTGGCTTAGAAATTCTGGATGATTTATATTTCGAGAACTAGAACTGACTAAGCTCATCAGAAACTATTGCAGGCTAGTGCAAACAAAAATAACTGGGGGATTGGTGTGTGATTGGTCAGAATTCCTTCAAGAGAGGGTGGGATCGTGTGTGACTGGTCTTCGATTGAGGGTGGGATCATGTGGGATCAGTCTGAAGTCCTTCAGGAGAGGGTGGGATCGGTGTGTGATTGGCCAGAATTCCTTCAAGAGAGGGTGGGATCGTGTGTGACTGGTCTTCGATTGAGGGTGGGATCATGTGGGATCAGTCTGAAGTCCTTCAGGAGATGGTGGGATCGGTGTGTGATTGGCCAGAATTCCTTCATGAGATGGTGGGATCGTGTGAGACTGGTCTTCGATTGAGGGTGGGATTGTGTGTGATTGGTCAGAATTCCTTCAGGAGATGGTGGGATCGTGTGTGATTGGTCGTCGATTGAGGGTGGGATTGTGTGTGATTGGTCAGAATTCCTTCAAGAAAGGTTGGGATCGTGTGTGATTGGTCAGAATTCCTTCAAGAAAGGTTGGGATCGTGTGTGATTGGTCAGAATTCCTTCAGGAGATGGTGGGATCGTGTGTGATTGGTCGTCGATTGAGGGTGGGATCATGTGGGATTGGTCTGAAGTCCTTCAAAAGAGGGTGGGATCATGTTTGACTGGTCTTCAATTGAGGGTGGGATCGTGTGTAATTGGTCAGAATTCCTTCAGGAGCTGGTGGGATCGTGTGAGACTGGTCTTCGATTGAGGGTGGGATTGTGTGTGATTGGTCAGAATTCCTTCAGGAGATGGTGGGATCGTGTGTGATTGGTCGTCGATTGAGGGTGGGATCATGTGGGATTGGTCTGAAGTCCTTCAAAAGAGGGTGGGATTGTGTGTGACTGGTATTCGATTGAGGGTGGGATCGTGTGTGACTGGTCTTCGATTGAGGGTGGGATCGTGTGGGATTGGTCTGAGGTCCTTCAAAAGAGGATGGGATCGTGTGTGACTGGTCTTCAATTGAGGGTGGGATCGTGTGTGATTGGTCAGAATTCCTTCAAGAGATGGTGGGATCGTGTGTGACTGGTCTTCGATTGAGGGTGGGATCATGTTGGATTGGTCTGAAGTCCTTCAGGAGAATGATCTAACTAACCTATTCATTTTTTAGGGCTGGTTTTCAATTAGTAATGCAGATTGTTACTAACAGTCTACTAATGAGTAGAACTCATGTGGGTGCTACGCCATGGGCCTGCGGTGATTTCTAAATGAAATTGTAATTTAAAAATGTCGAATAATAAGTGTACTATGGGGCACTTCGATACGATTTCTTTTTTGCTAATTTGCATGGGCCAAATGAAACAAGGAAGCAGGTCGTATTTACCCTGCTGTATCACTGGTTACGCCATATGCATGAATAGTATTCAGGCTTTTAAAAGCAACTACCAAATGAATAAGCGCTTAACAAACTGCCATTTGGTCTGTGCATCTCCATCGTTTTTGTAAGACTATGAATGAATCCATGGAAGCGGGACAGAGTTATAAACATCTTTTAGAATGTCTATAGTCCATTGGCTGTAGTATGCTAGTGTGAATGCAAGGTAATGTAGCGTGCGTTAGAGAAAACGATCAGTGGGGGGGAAAAAAGGATGTAATATGTTTAGAAGAAGTTCTGTACTTTGACGTTTTGGCGCAGTATGGCTGCCCTTGCATCATCCAGGTGGATGCTACACACTGGCGGTGGTTTGAGGAGATCCCCCTCCCCCCCATGCAATGTAAAGCAGTTTGAGTGCCTAGAAAAGCTCTATATAGATCTACGGAATTATTATTATTATTACCGCAGAGAGTAGAGTACGACGCTACTCTCTGCTACACAAAGCAACCTTGGAAAGTCAAAGCTTTTTTATTTCCTAAAATAAATATATGGAGAGAAAAAAAGAATACTCCGATTTAAAAAAAAATAAAAAATGAACCTGGACGACTTTGCTTCCCATCACATGAAATACACTTTCCTCAGTCTGGACAAATGTGATGAAAAAAAGCAAGATGCTTTCAAGTGGCTCTGCCGGTGCTCTTCCAGTGCATGAGTCACTTGTTCCGGTGTCATTTATCATGAAAAACGAAGGTGTTTGTAAGTAAATGGTGTGAAATACTAAGAGAAAGAACATACGGTTATTATAATGTTTTCCATTATACTGTGTAGTGCTAACACTCACTCCAACACTTCCAGACCTTGCAGCTCATTCATGCATTTATCTACAGTGTTTGTCCAGTCTTCAGCTGTCCAGTCTGGGTGAATCTCCGCCCGCCGTAGCCTAAGATTCCCGTCCTCGTCTGGCAGGAGAGGAACCCGACGTGGTATCCTGCTGTTCTCCGATCCAACTCGAGGTTTGACGTGTTGTGCGTTCTGTGATGCTTTTCTGCTCACTATGCTTGCAAAGAGTGGTTATCGGAGTTAATGTAGCATTCCTGTCGGGTCTAACCGGCCTGACCCTTCTCCCCTGACTGCTCTCATAAACAAGGCATTTCCACCCACAGAAATATACATCACCCACCCCCAGTAAAAAAAAATAATAATAAATAAATAAATAAATTTGTAATACCGAGGTCTCAATTTGCTTCTGGTCAGCTGTAAGCTCCTTTAACGTCTAGATATTTCGACTAAATTCCGTCTCACTTGTAAGTCACTTTGAATACAAGCGTCTGCCAAATGAATAAATGCTACATTTACATTTATTCATTTAGCAGGTGCTTTTATCCAAAGTGACTTACAAATGAGGCAGAATCCGATCCAAGGATCTAGCTGAACTTTGGCCAAGAATGTTTAAAGGCCCTGACAAGAACCTTCTGGTTCTTAGGCTTGAACTGACAGCTTTCTAGTCACTAGTCACAACTATCCACATCAACTCCTGGTTTGTCAGAACATACTTCAGAACATATTCACATGAGAAGCTAACTTTACAGACTTTTGTCCTTGATAATTCACTTAATTAATCAGTTAAGGGTAAAGCTGTAAAAGCGACTAGGGGCAAACACTGCTAAAGGTGAAGTAATGCACACTTTATCCTGCTCAGGGTCTCCGAGCCTATCCGAGGCAGGAATATACCCTTGACGGAACTCCAGTTCTTCGCAGGACACCACATCGAGGCAGTCGTTCACACCCAGAGGAAATGTTGCATAGCCAAGTCTCCTACTGGTATGTCTTGGGTTTAAGTAATCCGGAGAATCCAAATGCACAGAACATGCACAGATGGCAAACCTGCCAATTCCCACCCACCAGCCTCTCTATCGTATTATAACAGATACCAACTGGGGAGGGTAAATGCTAAGACACGCTTCTTCCGAGACACCTGAAGCCGGCCGACAGCATCTTCTAAAGAGTGCTGCTCATGGGCAGCGTAACAGACGTAGAGGAAAGAGCTATCCGCCCTCTTCTACATCCACGAGCTCACAAACACCCACAATTGACGAGTATCGCTTTGATCGACAGGTGAAGACAGTAATGCTGTCCCTTGAACAGTTTAGCACACTCAAGTTAACATTTTCTATGATGTTCCACACTTGGTATGAGCCACTGCTGGAGTTATAACATTAAAAAATAATATGACTTGACGTAGTATTTTCTCCCCCATCGTTGTAATGTTCAGGTTGTGTGAGTAATACTGTATATATAAACCATTTCTCCACTTATTTTATACAATACAAGAGACTTGTATTGTATTATATTGTTAAATCCCGGATCTTTAAACAGCTGCTCTGGGCCCGGCGTTCCCAAAAGCTCCGTAAAGTTAAGATCATCTTAAGTGATGGATTTCAGAGTGAGAGCGTTGTTGAATTCTTGAAGGTGTTTATTATGGAATGATATTATATGCACATAATCTATGGCTAATAATAAATGGAATTGTAAAAAAAAGAAAAGCGAAAACATGTATGATTACGGAAGGAGTCTCCAGCGTCAGTGCTTTGTGATAATCAGAGGTAAAGCTAGTAACTCTCTTGTGAGTTTCTTCCATGAAAAAGTCTTCAGGACAGACGGGAAATTGAACCGAAACTAAAACGAAACGGCGTCAAACCGCCGCGTGTACGTGACAAAACGGGTCGAAAGTAACGTGGCGTTCTTTAATGAATAAATCAAAAACAAAACGATGCTTTACAGGAAAATGATCAACCGCGTCAACACCACGTCGATTACTGTCCCGTGCGTTTTATTTTTTCCTCACGTGTAGTCATTTCATCGTTATGGTACTATTGGAGAAATCGTAGCCTTGCGCCACTTACATTCTCATCACTGTTGTGTAATTGTGCTTTTTGTTGATGTCCTGCAAAAAATATATCCGTACATTTTATGAGAATTAGAAACATATCTACGTGTGCCTAAGTTTTCCTACATTCCTACATTATTATTATTATTATTATTATTATTATTATTATTATTATTTTTAATGATAGTGCTTTGCTTATGGATAAAGATGCTATTATGCTAATGTCGCTATTAGGATGAATCTGCAATATATTCAGTAGTAATAAATCATTTCACACAGTTATATTAGTGCATGGCATTCGGAACGGTAAACTGAGTGCATGCTACACGACTTTTAAAAGCTCAGAATCGCTGAAGCGCTCTCTCGACATCACTCTAATCGCTCGCGAGCAGCCGTTTGGCGGATGTCGTGGCGTGTGCAATACAAGATCGATCACAGACGAGGCTCATACGCGACGCAACCTTTGATCGTAGGCCAGCACGTCTGATCCGTAAGTCTGTCTCTCTCGCTAAAATAAACGCGAGCGACGTCTTTCAGGTGTCGCGGTTTTGTTCGGAAACGTGAAGCAAACGTGGAGGAGATGCCCACGTGGAGACGCGGGAGGAGGGGATCGTCTGTTCTGCAAAATTCGTTCCGCGGCACGTACGCACGGATGATAAACTGAGAAAATCGGACGTGCTCGAAAATATCGGCACTGCAGCGGTCGCTCGCGGTTTGAACGGCAGATTAAATAGAGTTAATATCACCGCAATCGACGTTTCAATGCGTCAATCACTTATCCATTGGTGTAGTAATGACTACACAGCCAAACAGGTATATTCAGCCAGATTAAAAGACAAGTTAATTGCATGCCATATTTTTTTTCTTTTGAAACGATGACATTGTGCATAATTATCATACAAAGAAGTCCCATTCACCAAAAAAAAAAAAAAAAAAAAGCTTAAGAGAGTATTCAAAAGAGTGCAGCCTGAGCTGTCTCTGTGATTAATAAATTCAAATAAAGGGTTCCTTTGATAAATTGGCGAATTTCTTTTTATTCACTCACCCAGGACTCGTAATCTCTCGGCTCCCACCACCACCTCGTGGTCGTCGGCCGAGAAAAGCAGCTTTCCCGTGCTTGATTTCACCTCGAGCATCCTGCCCCGTGCGTGAACTCCGTGAGAACCTGACAAGGGATTAGAGAATTGACACCTTTTTAATCACACCTCAACAGGAAATATTACATTTACTCATTGATTCCATAAATAATACAACATCAGATTAGGGAAGAGCGGAGCAGAGTTTACCAAGGACTAGAGAGAGAGAGACAGACAGACAGACAGACAGACAGACAGAGAGTGACAGAGCATGAAAGACGGACACAGAGACTGTGTGTGTGTGTGTGTGTGTGTGTGAGAGAGAGATAGAGAGACAGACTCTGTGTATGATAGGCAGATAGAGAGAGAGTTGACTGTGTGTATGAGAGAAAGAGAGACTGCGTGAGTGTGATAGAGAGAGAGACTGTGTATATAATAGAGAGAGAGAGACAGAGACTATGTATGTAATAGAGAGAGACAGAGAAACTGTGTATGTAACACACAGAGAGAGACGGTGTATGTAATAGAGAGAGACAGAGAGACTGTGTATGTAATAGAGAGAGAGACTGTGTATGTAATAGATAGAGACAGAGAGACTGTGTATGTAATAGAGAGAAAGAGACTGTGTATGTAATAGATAGAGACAGAGAGACTGTGTATGTAATAGAGAGAGAGAGACTGTGTATGTAGTAGAGAGAGACAGAGAGACTGTGTATGTAACACAGAGAGAGAGACGGTGTATGTAATAGAGAGAGACAGAGAGACTGTGTATGTAATAGAGAGAGAGACTGTGTATGTAATAGAGAGAGACTGTGTGTATGAGAGAGAGACTGTGTGTATGAGAGAGATACTGTGGGTGTAATAGAGATTGAGAGACTGTGTATGTAATAGAGAGAGAGACTGTGTATGTAATAGAGAGAGACTGTGTGTATGAGAGAGAGACTGTGTGTATGAGAGAGAGACTGTGTGTATGAGAGAGATACTGTGGGTGTAAGAGAGATTGAGAGACTGTGTATGTAATAGAGAGAGACAGAGAGACTGTGTATGTAACACACACAGAGAGAGACTGTGTATGTAATAGAGAGAGAGACTGTGTATGTAATAGAGAGAGACTGTGTGTATGAGAGAGAGACTGTGTGTATGAGAGAGATACTGTGGGTGTAATAGAGATTGAGAGACTGTGTATGTAATAGAGAGAGAGACTGTGTATGTAATAGAGAGAGACTGTGTGTATGAGAGAGAGACTGTGTGTATGAGAGAGATACTGTGGGTGTAATAGAGATTGAGAGACTGTGTATGTAATAGAGAGAGACAGAGAGACTGTGTATGTAATAGAGAGAGAGACTGTGTATGTAATAGAGAGAGACAGAGAGACTGTGTATGTAACACAGAGAGAGAGACTGTATGTAATAGAGAGAAAGAGAGAGAGACTGAAGATTATTCCATTTCATAATAATTCGATTACCATTTTCCTTTTCATATACACATCCATAAAATACATGTATATATAAAGTAGACGTTTATATACTTTACATATAAACGCTTTAAAATATTTTATTTAGATATTTACGTTGAACAATATGATGATTTTATTTGATATTTGCCTTCGTATTGATTTCTTTTTGGCTCGGTTGAGAAGCCAACACCTTCATTTCTTCTCCCTCGTTTCTTTTTCAGTTAATTATCCGGTCGTTCCCGAGCAGCTCTGAACCGCTCACGTGACAGTAAAGTGTCACGGACTCGTTCGGGAGCCGCCGAGCCTGGTTTCATATTTAACTAAACCGCTAATTAAATCTGTGATTTTAACGCGGTATTAAAACTGTAGTCAATTAAATCAGGCTAAATTGCTTTTTTTTCCCTCATTAAAATACACTCCTGCTTCGGCGTTATTGCTCAGGAATACATAAAAAAAACACGAATCTCTGCATGTCCATACAGAGCGCTAATGTAAGTTGTACTCTGGTTATAGTTAAGACGTGTAATCCCACCTGAAATAAGAGCAACTCCGTGGCGATCCAGGATGTCTTCCTTTATTAAGCAGTAAAAGCACCATCTGTCTCTATCATTTCCTGAACGCGTACATTTTCACTCGTATTACAACCGAGCCTTTATTTTATTAAGCAACTCTTGCTTTTAGAACGAAGGCCGTAAGTACAGTTCTGGTACTGTCTGGTTCGATCAATTAGACAGTACCTTAATTACACGAGGAATTTAACTCTGAGGCCAATTTAGCTCTGCGTCTGATTAGCGGTATTGTTTTGTTTGGTGTATTGAGACTTACCTGCAACCAGCTGTGAGACCAGTTGGTTTTTCCCGTTGAGGATGTTGACGGAGATGTTTTTTGATGATTGCAGGAAAAGTGGACTACCCTATAGAGAGAGGAATAAAACGTCGATGTCCGATCCAGATCGCCGAACCGTACAGGTTTAAACAGTAGAGATGATGCGGAAATATAGCGTATAAATTTTAGCTCAAGAGTAGCTTTTTGTCAGTCATTTTACAGACATTCATCAACTTCCCTTTACTTTACACTATTCTCAGACTGAAATCAGCAAGCGCCCAGCGCAGCCAGATAATTCACGTTGAAGTCACGCTGATCCAAACATCAAGGTAGTGTTCATAGCCTTGTTTTTAAAGATAAACTTGACCCTCTCTTTCTGCTAGGTTGGCCAGGCTCGTGTTGTGCTCAGGGCAACATGTTTTCAGAAATCCAAGCATGCATATGAATGATCTTCACCCTGACTTCACCCCGACTTTTATTCACAAGCCATAAAAGTCGTATGCAATTTTCTCATTCAGAAATGATCACCTGTAAAATTCTAAGAAAATACAATTTTAACACATTAATAGCAAAAAAAAAAGGGGGGGGGGGGCATTTTAATGCTAATATGAACTTAGAAACACATGGGGCCCTGGTGACCTGGGCAAGGCTTTATACTGGGAGAGAGTCAGAGCACACCAGGATGATGAATTATGAATGGTATCAATTTCAGATTCATTCAAGAAGCCTGTTTTTCTGTTTGTTTGTTTGTTTGTTTGTTGTTGTTGTTTGTTTTTTAAAGAAATCAAGATCTTACAACTATAACATGTCTTGCACTGGTTTAAAAAAAAAAAAAAAAAAAAAAAAAAAAAAAAAAAACCCGACCATGCTACAAATGTAAAAATTAATCGAAGGGACTCACAGTTCAAAAGTTTACAAGCGATATAATTCGATAATTTCTCATCTGTTTTGTTGCAGCTGCATATATAACATTTATTGTTAACGTCATATTAATCTTCACAAAGTCATCGGTCACGACTCCATACAGGAATACGCCGACGTTCTGCTGATTATCTCGCCTTTTCGAGATGCTGTGCGGCGTGCCCGTGTCCCCGTCCGGCTTCGTAGAGTTATTATTGCACCTAGTGGTCAAAAATGGGAACTGCAACGAGCTCTAATAAATAGAGGCCGATTGAGCCAGGAATCACGCTGCCCCATGCTCACTTTATGAACGTTTCCAGTGGAGGAGCAGCGGCGGAGATCAAAGTAGGCTAGTTTAAAAATACCCAGCAGCCGCCAAAATCCTGTTTTATAGAAAACAATCCGAATCAAATCAAATAAAGCTCTGCAAACAAAGCCAAAGTGTGAGCGCAGACAGCACCGTTTCTGTGACGTACAGCACCGTTTCTGTTGTAAAACATCCCGTAAAGAGAAAAAGAAGAAAAAATGTGTTTCCCTTTTACCGGTGCCTGTTTTCGGACTAGTTTCAAGTCTTTTGTCTTGGGTTTAATGTGATTTTTATGTTGGGTTTAATGTAATTTAGATTTATATTAAAGCTACGTTATTTCTACTGAATAATAAGCGGTGAATCAAGTGAGATGAAGTGAGTCCAAACTTTTGAATGCTAGCGGACTGTACGTACAACAAACGAGCAATATGCACAAGTTACTAAAACAAAAAACGTGTTCCTTGTTGCTTTTCTGTCTCGTGTGGACGGTTTAGACATTAAGCAGATCATTGTCTTAAGCATTTTGAAGCTATTCTACAGAACCTCATCTTCAAGCTGTGGTTTTTCCATTCAAGATAGTGAGTAAGGGACTTCGGTGGTCCATCTTTCCTCATCACCCACGGACGGTTTGTTTCTAATCTCAGCGCCCCATTGTTATTCGGTCCACTCCTTCTCGCTCCTTTGGGTTTTCACTTGTTCTCCTGCCTTTCGTTAGTAGAGAGATAAGACCTGTGCCCCACACATTATCAAGCCATCCATCTGCTCCACACTTACTGATGTTATAGGTGTGCTCCTGGGATGTGAGTGAGAAAGGGAGTGTCTGGTGTTCATGGTACTCACCGATCTGGACTGGATTTCTTTGGCGTACAGAGGCTGGAGGAACTCGGAGTTACCTTCTAGTTTCAGACCTCTCTCCGTGATTCTCAAGTGACCCATGCCATCCTAACGAAGGAAAGAGAGAGAGAGAGAGAGAGAGACATGGTGGTTAGTGTCGTTCTTTATACGTATGATCACCTGAAATCATTTCATCTAAAGTGACAGTATTTCCACCGAACTACTCGCTGACTTCAAGCGAACGAGTAGCGTGCTTACTCATCACCGTCACAGGACGGGTGGGGTGGGGTGGGGTCGGTGGGGTGGGGGAATTCTTGTCGAGAGTTTTCATCATCCCAATGACAGCAGCTGGCGTAATTAAATTGCATTCACAAACACGCAGCTCGGCTATCCATCACTGCCTTACGTGTCCGTGTGAAAAGTATCTGCTGTAATCTCGTCAGAGATACATCCTCCTTCATTACTCTTCGTTATTCATTAATAAGAAGCGTTAACGCATAGCACCGTGCTAACCGCGGCAGGACCGTGTTGGAACGAAAAATGTAACAAAAGAAAAATGTAAAAAAAAAAAACGTGCCGTGTTTTAAGATCTTCGAATCACGCAGACGGAGCTGAACAAGTCCCTTTGATACGAGCAACATGACCCTGCTCTTTTATTTCAGTATGAGCGTTGATGGACGACTTCAGGAAAGACGCCTAATGGATATCAGGACTTCAGATTCCCTTAGGATTCGAACTGATTAATCTGTCCATGCCAATCTTGTACGCGGTACTCTCACCTCACACACACAATAACTGAATATAAAAAGCAATACCGTTATCTCCTCACAGCCTCAAAGTCAATTTTGGGGTTTTTTCCCTCGACCGAGCAATGCTCAGAAAAGAGGAAGACGTACGGACAGGAACACGGAGACGGACCGTGTTTACTGACTCTTTCGGCTGATCCATCCTGATTCCCTACGTCTGGCTACAGGCTACAGCCTGGAGATCGGTGAGGACGGTGCCACTTGAAGTACCATGGAAATAGTTTAGGACCTCAATTCCACATGGACGTTCTCGCTGTGGTCGCTGGGACTACGGTTGCAGCGATGGCCTCGGGACGGCGATCACCACGTGCAGTTTTACACTCGGGTCTCCTTTAGTGAACAGTGGACGAGTTCAACAAACAGACTTCATGTTAAACCGTAATGACCTTTCTTTGACTTTCACACTATCCGTCGTCACCCAGATGAGCACGGGTTCCCTTCTGAGTCCGGTTCCTCTCAAGGTTCCTCCCTCGTATCGTCTCAGGGAGTTTTTCCTCACCGCCGTCACCACCGTCTCGCCCAATAGGGATAAACTCACACGCTTAAAATCTCCATCCTGTGTTTATATGTTTCTGTGACGCTGCTTTGAGACGACGTCCGTCGTTAATCGAATTGAACTGCTTCTGTACAGCAAGACACGCCTCCAGGGGCGGGGCATACATTTCCTAGAGAGCATTTAATTGGATGACCATGAAGATCTGCCTAAAAAAAAATTTTTTCATCATGTTCCAGGAAGTGAATAAACTGAATATGAGAATACCATCTAAACTATATACACATTTCAGTTAAAGTATCCTATCATATCGGTGTCCGTAACGTTAAGGGACGGGTACTTAACGCTCTAAAAGACCCATTTTGATTTCAGAGCCCGCTTTAAAGTTATACACACTTTTGAATTGGTACCACGAAGCCAGAAGTCTCTGAAGCAGAGATAATCTTTTGCCACGGCATGTTCCTACTTGTCAGTCTGCCCACCGTCATCATCAGATGTCGAGTCGAATTCTAATCCAAGTTCTCCATTTCAGCATATTGTGATTGTGATGTGCTGCCCTGTGACCAGCTGAGCAGATTCTCTGACAGACTGCTCATAATTGGCATGCAGAATAACCCTGGCGCTGATCTACTCTCAGAACCTACTGCGTCACTGAAACCGAAAAAAGGCTATGAGGCTGCCTTTCTATGCTTTGGTATTTGGCATGGGAGACGTGATAGTTCACGTGTGTGTGTGTGTGTGAGCGAGAGACAGAGACATGTCCTGCTTCAACACAAGCAGCTGACAAGAACTTAAGCGATTGGGTTTGGATGCAAACTTGTAGCTACTTGAGTTTGTTTTATTGTGTGTTTGTGTGTGTGTGTGTGTGTTTTAGCGATATGGATAGAAACACAGACTCCTATGATGCGACAGTAATGTGAATCCTTTCCACTTCTTTCTAATAGAGACCCGGAGTGAATGCAGAGGAGAGGAGTCAAGAAGAGTGATGAATTATTCAGGATAGCCACTCGGGGGCTGACGGAAAGGCCCGGAAATTCTCAGGTGGTGTGTGTGTGTGTGTGTGTGTACGTGACGTTGCCATGGCAAGCTAAACTCCGTTGGGAACCGGACACCATGCGACAGTTTACGCAGCATAAAAGAGTAAATTGATTTCCACTCAGCGCACCCCAGCACCACGGTCACGGTGCAGGAAGATTGATATTTATTGCATACCAGAGTGAAGTGTGTGTGTGTGTGTAAACGTATTGTGAAGGTGAGTGAGGAGAAGGCTAAGAGAACGGAGGTCTGGCAAAGAGACAGTCTCTTTTTATCCACGGATGCAACTTTGATGGTGGTGAACAGCGAGAGTGCCACTTGGGAATAGCAGAATAGCGTTGACGGGAAAAGAGGTGTAGTTTTCTTCGTATGACCATGTCGGTCAGAAGAACTACACGTGCATCATTTTACTCTGAGCCTCAATTCTCAAGTGCACAGTGAAGGAAAGAATAAAGGACATACAGTTTGTAGCAAATACAGCGAGCGGGAATACGTATTCAGACATTTTTTTTTTTTTTTTTTTTATGTCCTCTACAGTATATCCGCTTCAAATTTACGCACATAATGTCTTGTATCCGTAGGCATAAACAAAGATATGACTGACAGGAGGAAAACAAAAGTATTCAGACAACGCGAATGAGCGAAATGAGCACCTTGTTGCAAAGCCATTGCTTTGAGGCGTCTAATTAGCCTTTGGCAGCATTTTAGCGCGTTCTTCGTTCCAAATCGTCTTCAGTTCCCTGAGGTCACGAGGGAATTTTAGTAAATGTGCCATACATTTTCACTGGGATTCAAGTTAGGAGACTGGCGAAGCCATGCGAGGTCTTGTTGAGTTATCGTGGCTGTGTGTTTGGAGTCGTGGTCATCAGGTGGACCAAGTGATCAATTTGTTTTGTTTACTAAAAAGCAGATTTTTCATTTTTAAAATTTTCATTTTAGTTTTTCATTTTCCTTTTTTTCCTTCTTCTTCTTGAGTGATCACCTCTATCTATTGGTACCGCAAACCCACCAGTTTATTTTATTTTACTTGGTTTAACTATGACGGACATGTCCACGATATGGCCCGCGATAGATTTAGTTCGTACAGCCGTTTACGGAAACCTCTATCTCCGCTCGGGATGGGCGTATCACCTTGGAAAAAAAAAAAAAATGTTAATTTTTTATTTGTTATGCTTCTATTACATCTGTTCATTGCTCAAAATGCACGTGTACAGTAGGCTTTTCCTCAGAGGTCTACCCGCCCTAGCTCTGTAACCTGGTGGAATCTCAAACTCAAATTTTTCACAGCAGAATGCTACTGTAGAGAACTTATTTCTGTGAAAATTTCAGGTTCATGTCTGGTCCCACACCAGAGATATTAAGCCGGATAATGAGGGGAATTTTAAAAAAAAAAAAATTCCCGCCCCCATAAAATAAACAAATGAATAGATAGCTAGATAAGTCTCAAACCTGAAATGTTCTGCATGCACGCTAGACCCGAACCCTTCCCATTAGAAAGTTGAAATGCCAATACATAGAGGAAATCACTCAAAAAATTTGGAGTAACCCATATATATAAAGGTTATGTATGTAAAGGTTTACATATATGTAAAGTTTAATCATTCAGGGAAATCAGTACGGTAAGAATTAAAATAACCCATGATAAAACTACTCAATTACAAGTTCTAGTGTATGTTGAATTGTTTTCCTTTTTGAATGCATAACCCTGCTGAAAACGCCACCTGTTATACCATCTGTGCCAAGTACTAACACAGCAAAGATCACATTTAAGCAAGTGGAAAAACCTTGAATATAGTCAGATTTATCTGACATTTCCTTTTTATAAAATTCTTTTAAACCATGTATTAATTAGCCAGATTTCTAGCCTTTTTTTTTTTTTTAAATTTTATTAATTTATTTAGTTATTTATTTTTCTAATTTCAAGCTTGAAATAGTCTGCTGTTCTGTCGGCAAATAGTTCATTAGTAGTATTTATCCCTAGAAAGAAGCAAAAGTGTCTGCCGATAGAACGAGGAGTACTAGATAAATTTGACTAAGTAAGAGATTGCACTGGAGTTATTTTATACACTTATTTTGTAATGCTCGACTCAATTGATACCAAAACATCGGAGACTTTTGACTTGCCTTCCATATCGTTCAGGAAATGTTTAGGAAAACGTCCGGTGTGTGAGTGAAAGTAGAAATGTGACTGAAATGCCGTTAGTAGGAATATTTAAGATCAGTTCTGATACTCCTGTAAAGTCTAAGTCGGGTGAATATGCGGCGAACATACAGTATATTGAATATAGTGACCTTTATCTACAAATTCCTATTACGGTCAACCAAATATATTACTGTTAAATAGAAATAAAACGTCTGTTTTTAAAAAAATTAATTCTAGTCTGAAATAGCCTTGTTCTATTGGCAGATCGTTTCCCCCCTAATTTTAGCTGCTTAAAAAAGAGCCAAATTGTCTCATAATAATAATAATAATAATAATAATAATAATAATAATAATAATAAAAATAAAAATAATAATAAAAATAATAATAAAAATAATAATAATAATAATAATAGCAACAACAATAATAATAATAATAATAATAATAATAATAATAATACTACAAATAAAAATAATAATATGTAAAGCTTGAAATGAGTAAAATCATGTAAAACAAGCTATACATATTATTTGATTTATAATAATCTCACAATAAGAAATATTACATACATTTACCCATATTTAAGCTATTTTCACTTTTCTGCAGTGTAGAATTATTCCATAAAGACCCTTAAGTGCAACAATAAAGTTATTAGTCACTGTACAGCACTGCTTGATAAATAAAAGTTAGGAATTCCTCCGGCTAAGGCCCAGATCTTCCCCTCGAAGGAGCTGTCGATGTTTCCAGCGGAATGGATTCACTCTGTTTCTCGGTCGCAAAAAAAGATTGAGTTTGCATTTAAGCAGGGATTAATCAAATTAATTAGCGTTCCAATGTTGCAAAATCCCCCTCCTTGTACTCTATCGTAAGGGGGTGGGGTGGTGGGGTGGTGGGGCTTATTATAAACAGTGCAAAGGCACAGCTTAGCGTTTAACGCGGATGCGTCGGCCTTGCGTGGGTTACGACGACGGGGTCTGAGAGAGAAGGAATCGGATTTCTGAAGTTTTTTTTATTCAACCCTATTTACTTTTATTATTCTATATTTCTTTATGTAATATCGTATGCTATATAGAGTACATTTACGGTTAAGGCTCTGGGTTACTGATCGGAAGGTTCAAGCACCAGCACTGACAAGCTGCCACTCTTGGGTCTTTAACCGTCTCGGCTCCAGGGGTGCTGTGTCATGGCTGACCCTGCGCTCTGACCCTGCGCTCTGACCCCAACTTCCTAACTGTGCTATAATGCATATGTGACCAATAAAGGCTTCTTCTTCTTTAAAAAAATATATATATATATCACTTTGCCGTTCTCTACCAGCGTTCAATAAGCAGCCAATTCCTCAGATTGTACTGTTGATAATAAATGAAACATCACTGCAGCAAAAAAAAAAAAAAAAAAAAAAGCAGGAATTAGTACGATTTCACAGCATTTCATCTAACAATCTGGAGATAATTGCTTTAAAAACATAATCACACAATCCATGCGCTCTGGTTCCCCCTGTCCCACGGTGAAGTAATAAGCCTTCCTCATGGAGAGGAGAGAAGTCTCGACCCCCTCAGACGAAAATAAACAAGGCTGACAGGATACGGGAAGCCGATTTCACCCGAGCCGGTAGGTGATAGCCAGCATGCTAGCTGTGTTGACACACACTGATAGCTATCAGTGGAATTGCCTTTTGTGCCGCGCGACACTTCTTCATCCCGGGATCGCTCTTCGAATTTGGTGGCGTCGCTGCTGCTAGACGATCCGTCATACGGATCTCCCGTCGCTCGGACGTACAGGGAAAGTACGAGTGGACAGGAGGAGATGAATTAGCCAGGTGAATAAAGACAGTGCAGGATCTAAGATGTTTCAGATACACGAGCCGAGCTCCAGGAAACGATCGGTGCTAAAATGTATTGAATAAAATTTATTAAGTCATTAGCGCGACACGGGCGGTTAAGGCTCTGGGTTACTGACCGGAAGGTCGGGGGTTCGAACCCCAGCGCTGCCAAGCTGCCACTGTTGGGCCCTTGAGCAAGGCCCTTAACCCTCTCTGCTCCAGGGGGCGCTGTATCATGTCTGACCCTGCGCTCTGACCCCAAATTCCTAACATGCTGGGTTTTAACACTAGATTTTGGGACGTAGTTGTGGGGGTTTGTGTTCATTTAACTACTAGTGATTGAGGTCAGGCGCTGATGTCGATGTGAGGAGGCTCCACTTCCAGTTCATCCCAAAGGTGTTCAGTGCAGAACCCTCGAGTTCTTCCACTCCAACCTTGTCTTCAATCCATGTCTTCATGGAGCTCGCTTTGTGCACAGGGGCACTGTGGTACTGGAGCAGTGTTTGGTTCTTCATATGGGATGCCAGTCTATCACCGAGCACCCCCCCCCCCCCCCACACACACACATACACACTCACACCTAGGGGCAATTTAGCCAATTCAGTCCACTTATCTGGTGGGAGGAAACCGGAGAACCTATAGAAAACCCACACCTACTATACATGTGAAAGAGATCAGCTCAAGCTCAGGATCCAACATGCTAGTTATAATGTTTTTTTTTTTGTTTTTTTTTTGTCAAATGTAACGTAATGAACTTCCCAGATCTTCTAATTTGCAGTCCTGTTATAAATCCTAGTGGGTTTGAACATCTACGAAACACCCCTGAGTATGTTCACAAGGCCTGGACCATGACCTTGAGGTTCCAAATGGGGATATTATTGTTAACCTTCACACAGTTTGCCTGAAAGGTGCAAAGAGTGTTTTCAAGTATCATTCCTTCATCTTTCTGGGAGCTGCAAAACACGTTCGATCGACTCTCTCACATTCTCTAGCGCTCCATAAGGACAAAATCTTGTTCATCGGGCGTGACGGAACACGGGGACACTCCGACCGGCCTACAAAATCATCAGACCTCGATCCGATGAAAAACGGCAGGCGAAAAACTGGTGCTGGACACGTTGGACGAGTGAGTGACGTGTCCCGACAGGACACTCGTGACGTCCTGACCTGACGTGATCGCCGCTGTTATGAAGGTGAGCACAAGGCTTACCCGAGCACAAGTGTATGCATGTATTTATTTGTTTATTCGCCTAGGGAGCTTCTAGACACAACTCTGAAGGTTGAAAGGAGGAAAAAGTAACCGCTTTAACGCAGATCCCGGTGGAATTTCTCCAAATCATTTCTATTCCGTCCGATGAATATAAAATAAGATCAAGTAACACAAATCTGTCTTTCCGTTTGTGTGATTTGAAATGGACCCGGATAGAAGAAAAAAAAAAACGCCCAAGAGACCTACTTAATTTCCAAGTCGGTATCAAAATATTGTGATTGGCACTAACAGAAGTGGCACTGAGATGAAGTAGAAAGCGATGCCATATTTGCATTTATCAAACCTAAATCTCTGCTCATTTAACAGTCTGGTCCCTGACCTGAAAGCAAAACGAAAACAAACAAACAAACAAAAATGAGCCAAGACCAAATGTTTTTGCGTCGATCAAGCTAAATATAGCTCGGAAAAATGACACACAGCAGCTGATGCTAATTCCTCTGAAGCAGTTTTCTTTAGCAGTAGCGTCTTAAACGGGCTCGGGAAATAAACGGTAAGCCGATGACAGATATATTACGATCATAAATTCCTTGTTTCTTAGGTTAGGGCTGGATTGTTCAGATTGGGCTATAGGTTGTCCGTCATCTGTGTGATAAAACGCTTGCATCTGGACGGCTAAGAATAAACGAGGCCGATTTGAGTTTCCAGCTGCTTTCACCAGGTGTTTGTGTCACATGACATGCATAACCATTTACAAAAAGGCCCCTGAGGAAACACACACACACAGATAACCAGTGAAATAGAAAGGGCCGTATCTCATAATCAAACTATAACTCACCCTTTTTATATATATATATATATATATATATATATATATATACATACATATACATACAGTATGTCACAAAAGTGAGTGCACCCCTTACATTTGTGTAAATATTTGATGATATCTATTCATGTGACGACACTGAAGAAATGACACTTTGCTACAATGTAAAGTAGTGAGTGTACAGCTTGTGTAACGGTGTAAATTCGCCGTCCCCTCAAAATAACTCGACACACAGCCGTTAATGTCTAAACCGCTGGCAACAAAAGTGAGTACACCCCTAAGTGAAAATGTCCAAATCGGGCCCAGAGTGTCAATATCTTGTGTGGCCGCCATTATTTTCCAGCGCTGCCTTAACCCTCTTGGGCATGGAGTTCACCAGAGCTTCACAGGTTCCACTGGAGTCCTCTTCCACTCCTCCATGACGACATCACGGAGCTGGGGGATGTTCGAGACCTTGTGCTCCTCCACCTTCCGTTTGAGGATGCCCCATAGATGCTCAGTAGGGTTTAAGACTGGAGACATGCTTGGCCAGTCCGTCACCTTCACTCTCAGCTTCTTTAGTGTGTTTGGGGTCGTTATCGTGCTGGAATACTGCCCTGCGGCCCAGTCTCCGAAGCGAGGGGATCATGCTCTGCTTCAGTATGTCACAGTACATGTTGGCATTCATATGTATTATTATTTATATATATATATATATATATATATATATATATATATATATATATAATGGATGAGAATCAGGAATCATTCGTAAAACCAGCAAAAGATTTCTTGAGGTCGACGTGAATTTGATTCGAATCTACCAAAATACTACAGTACAGTAATGAAGTGCAATCACTGAAATATTCTCCACCCTTCCTAATCGGCCGCAAACGATTCACGCCTACGTTTCTGATCAAATCGACGTTTTATTCTGCATGTCCGTGTGGACCGGTAAACCGTCCGGCTCCTGAGATAACTTCCCTCATTTCCCCATCACCAAATCAGGTCATTACTGGTAGAAAGAAAGAAGGAAAAAAAAAAATAAAGATTGTTAATGTGATCATAAAGTGGGGCTTTATTAGCCTTTATCTGAGGGAAGGCCAGTTTAATCTACAAAATGAAAGAGCAATGAAAACTGTTTACAAGCATCAATCATTTCCGAATCGTACAGAAACGTCTTTAAACGTCCTCCTCTGTATACACACACACACACACACACACACACACACACACACACACACGCACACACACCGGGACGAAACACATTTCCTATTGCACGAGGCCACGTCACGTCTGTAACATTGTGGAGATGTCTGTCCTGGCAGGGCTGAAATTACCGCACTGCTCTCAGCTATTTATGACTGGAAGAGATGGAGAGGAACACTGACGTTGCCAGTGTGAATGGAAATAAACTCGGAGTAGGACTTATAAAGGATGAAATCACCATGCAGAGAACTAATGCAGTGCATGAGCAGGGCTACTGCCGAAGGCAATTTTTTTAGTCAATGGAGACTAAAACTGCGCTCAGTCGTGCTATTTGCTCAGGGAACAGTCACGTACAGCTGTAGAAGCCGTTCGGCTTTGAGTTAAGTAAGGAATAAGACACGACAGGGTGCTGTTTTTATGTTTGTAAATGAATCCACGCCGGTATCGTGCTGTAGTGCGATATCATCGCTGCACCAAAATGGATTATTTTCCAGTAAGATCACGGCTAGACGCGTGTTATTCCTCTTCTACTACAGTGATTTGCCAGGTATAACTACTGTATTTAAATTTGTTTTTTATTAATGAACGACACATCGTGCTTTCTAACCGTTCATAGTTCCGTTTAATGTCATGGGACGTCCGTGAGACGGACTCCTCACGTTATCGCGGCTCTAAACGCTCGCTCTTGCTCAATTCGGCCTCCCTTTTTTTTTTGTCTTGAAGTTGAGATTTAAAAAATATATATATATATAATAAATGGCAGCTTGTCATGTGACCGTGTGATCTACCGATGATGACTAAGCGCTGACACTGGAGACTCCTTCCAACGTAAACGTTAAACGTAAATGTAAGACCGTGACGTTTTTGTAAAACTGCCGTAGCGCGACGGGCGAGCAAAGAAACCGTGACGTGAATCTTTTAGGGCGCTTCGCTCTGTCCCTTATCCTGATCCTTCAAGGTCGCTGAAGGACAGACGGTCATAAACCTCCATCTGCCGACACACACACACACACACCTTGTTTTCTCTGAGAGGATAAAGAACTAAGATTAGCTCATGTTCACGTCCACGGCGTCAAGACGTCCCTTTCCATCGCACGTATCCACTTATGGAGCATGTATGTATTTCGATACCATGAAGACCGTCGCTGTCTCACAGCTCGAGAACAACGTGAGTCTTCAATTCGAAGCTGATTTCAGGTTCCTGAGTTTCCTATCTAATCTCCATGTCTGCCTGGGGTTCCTCCGGGTTCCCCCGGGTTCTCCAGTTTCCTTCGACCTCCCAAAAACCCGCCGGTTAGAGTATTGGCGATGATTGATTGTCGCCCCGTAGATGTGATTTAAGTGTGTGAATTTGTCTCCAGGGACAGGCTCTGGATCCACCATGATTCTAACCAAAAAAATGAAAGAATAATCTATCTACTGACTAAACTATCCATAACGTCCAGTGTGTACCGTAGCTAAATATAGCGCCAAGGGCGTCCAAACGTTTTACTCACGCGACTTACTTATAAATATTTATCATACTGTGTATTTACATAACTATCGCATGTCAGCTTATACAGACTTCTTCCAACTTCCTCCATTTTATTTATTTATTTTTTTGCTGACTCATGCTCTGAGTACGCCGTATTCAAATTCCTTTGCTGACAGCTTGACATCCCTGCATACGCTAAAGTCATCACGCTCACGCCGCTCTAATCCTAATAGGGTCCGGTCTCTTCGCTCCGTCCAGGTATTACCAACTTCATTTTGATCTTCCGCATTTAGATTAAAAACCGAGCTTTAATGAATATTTTAATGGAAGTGCCATTTAATCTCACCGACTTTTCCTGGGCTTTGATGAATGAGTTATTAAAATTAGTAGATATCGCTCTTTTTTTTTTTTCTTTTTCTTTTTTTTTTATTATTATTTAAGAGAAAGTATTCAAAACTCGGGCTTTTATTAATGTGGGTTTTGGCTATAGACTGTCAGTTCTGGATCAGAGGTTAAATAACGTGTCGGTTTATAAAGCGAGAGGTCGGAACTCCTAAAAGTGACCGAGACCACAGAAATTCACCGGATTCCCAGTCAGGAACTCGGGACGTTCTCCTCGAGCACGAGTTGACGTCGGATCAAAATGGCCGCTCGGAGCATAAACAGATCAGCACTTTGAAATCAATCCCCGTGAAGTCAAAATGGAACTTTTGTGGGTGTTACCATGACTATGATCGCCTTAAAGTCATCCATAAGCTAGTGCGCTCCAAAACAGTGACAGAATCCGCATTTAGAAGCTATACGCAGTCATATTACACGATCTCCGATACTACCGCCGATACGCACCGACGGTTTTGATTACGTCGTTCTGCAATTCTCAGCGGATTTTCCGTCCAATCGAACGCTCTCTGGAATCCGAAGTGTCCCGCCCCCGACGTTATAAAAGTCCACCGTACTTAACTGTAAGCTAAACGCTATTGGCAATTTAGAAAGGCTGATCATATTTACCAAGGGTGCCAATATTACTGCGTAGCTAAAAACATGACTTACAGTTAAACCCGTTTACTTACGTGGCGAATACAATCAATTACAAACTCTAAATATCATCATCAGTCATGTGTCTTTATATGTAAACAGTTCCAGGATCAGATTTGATTCATTCTTTTTTTTTTCTCTCTCTCTCTCTCCCAGATATCCAATTTTATGCTGTTATTGGACCGGATCAGTGCCACCTCTAGCGTGCTTTCATGTATATATGCATATGAAGACGAGAAGCCTTTTACATCGTGCTTAAACCTCCTGAAAAATGGGCACGTCAGGTACTCGGTGCCATAGAAATAAAAACCGGAGCGATCGTAACCGTGCTGTGTGATATACGATGAGAGAAATGACAAACAATCAGCTTCTTATCTTTTAATACTCAGCCTCCCGGGTGCGCTCACACGAGGCCTGTCGCTCTGCGGCTCCGCGGCTCGTCTTATCAGGGAAAGCCACGAGGGAGTGACGGAGCCGACCACCACAGTCATCGCTCCGTACGCCTTCTTTCGAAAAACGAATTGCTGTTTGTCTTGGAGCTCGAGCTCCTTCCCTTGTCTTCCATGGTGAATAATTAGTGTCACTCTCTATTCTTCCCAAAGACTGGGTCAAGGAGATACGTTGAGATACTTTATCCCTGCTGTTTTCCGTGCGATAGATTCATTTCAAATCGGAATTTTCGTACCAGCGATAAACTTACGGGCGTGACGGATTTATCTGACGTCTTTGCCTTTAATTACTCATTTTAATGGCTGTTTTCTGACATCATGACGATCTGCTAAAGTTCATCTCCGACTCGCTATGTAAAATATTCTGAATAGGATATTTCTTTGTGTTTCAGTATGATCTCAGGACGCACCAGAGTTAGAGGGGATGTACTGTCAACAATTTGGTGCCACGACCCGGATGGCACGCTAACACCTTATGCCGTTATTTATTAACCTATTGAAGTGAAGCTTTCATCTTATCGGCCTTCTCGGATCCTCTTTCATGTGTAAATATACACCAATGTCAAGGAAGCATGCTTGTCATTTTTTATTTACCGAATCTCCGCACATAAGGGTCGACTCTCGATTTCACCGCGAGTCCAGCCTCGGCTTTGATCTGGATTTTCCGCCCGCTCTCTCTCGTTCCCTACCTTTCATACCGTATCATCTTTTGTTTTTCTCTCATGCATAAATAAAGACCTGACCAACGGAAGGGCATTCTTTATGGAACAAAGCCACCGAGCTTCACGCTCTACGTTCGTGTCTGTCCGTATAGACTCGGAGCACACGGAAAATCCAGGCCGCTAATCGAAGCCCGCGGCGGACCCGAGCTAGCGTCAGAAATCCAGGCGCGAGATCGTCACGTCACGTGAAGACAGTTCCTCACAAATTACCAAAATATCGCGTAGTCCAAACGGCTAAACCTTGCAGACTTCGTTTTAAGAAGCACGTAGTATTGGGTTTTCATTCATTTCTTCTAAAGCCCAAATTAGACAGTTCTAACTGCTATGCGCATTATGCGTTAATCTTTATTCATACAGGGTTCGTACAGATGCCCCGTAATGAAATTCCAGGACTTTCAAGCACTATTTTTGTGTTTTCAAGGACTATCGCTTGGCCTTCGCCGTAACGTCAGTATATTCCGTCCGGGTGAGTGACGGGAGCACTGTTGCCAACGACTTTCAATGGAATGTCAGTGAATGATGTCATGCGCTAATTAGCATATTCATTACGTCATCGCATATTTGCATTCCGCCTAGTGACGGCCCTTTACGTCCGGTCACTTCTCTCCTACTCTCTGTGCTCACGCACTGTAATGCTGCTCAAACAAACTGTGTTTTTGTGCTACGTTTCTTTCCCACTCGGGCGCCGGCGCTTCGGAAAGCATCAACTGTTGTAGAAGTTGCCAAGAAACACTCAGGTATGCTCCAGCGTTCGCCCTCGTTTCCCACATTTAGATATTCAATTGGATTATTCCACTGCATTTAAAACAGTAGCATGTGGGTTTCATGCAATTTGCGTTACATACCAGTAGCAATGCTAAGGAAGCAGTTCTCCTCCTCCTCCTCACTGTAAAAAAATAATAAAAAGAAAAAAAATAAAAAAGAAAAAAAGCTTTTTCTTTTTTCTTTCTTTTTTTTTTATATCAAGCGGTTGCACAGATTTCATTGGTCTACATGGATGTACATTTGACTAACATTTCCTCCTTTATTTTTTTTTTTCCCGTTACATCAGCTTAATTTTAGCAAGCAGCGTTTACGTCACGTGAGCAATCATGTTGAATGAATTATGCGGATTAAGTCAGAAATAACGTGCAAAATACAGACGGAAAAATATTGTGAAAAGTTCAATGCTTTTATTTATTTATTTATTTATTTATTAAAAAAAAAAATCGAACGGAATCAAAATTTTGCTCCTTCGTTTGAAGTCATTTTGACTTAAAATAAATTCAGTAAGTCCAAGTTGATTATTGCTATGGCGATGATGTGAACGTTGCTCCTCGTTCCTGTTTTGAAACCTGAAGAAAAATTGACTAAAACTCTTGATATCGCAAAACATTTAACGATTCGGTAATCCAATAGTCCGTCACGCCGTAAAGTCAACGCAAAAACAAGAAATATCGAACAGCAACAAGTTTAAAGTTCCGTGGACCTATATGCAAATTTTATTTAAAGGCCACGCCCCCGGTATTAGAATGGCTTGGCTACGTCCTGAGGTGACGCAGACTTATGCGAGTTATTTATGATTGTCTTCAATGAATTAAAACGTGCTTATTTACTTTTAATGCTTATTATTATTTGGTTGAAGCCAAAAACATTTTGAGTTGAACAGAGAAGCGAAATTTAATAATGGATCCGACCATTTTTTTTCTTCTTCTTCTTCAGTTCTCCTTCTGCTTCATTCAACTGTCATTCAGCAGTAGTTCAATAAGAATCATATTTTTGGACTGTTTGTGTGCTTTTTAATACTATCACACCCCGTCTACTTGAGGAAATGAAGCTGCATCCTCCTTTAATCAAATGCACAATGGGCCTCTGGCACAATCAGTCCTTCGGCAGGGGTCACTTTCAGGGCCGCTCGGGGACCTGATGGTTATCGTTTTCTCATCACACTATGAGGACGACTTCTTGCAACTTTGAACATCTGGGTAACTTGTGTACTAGGCTTCAGGAGGACATGTTTCCCTTAGATCCTCTATAACATGCAGAGTGCTGATGTGGATGGCAGTACTGAGAAAGTATAGCTACAGTGAAAGTATAGATAGTGTGTAAAAACTACTTTCAAAAACTTGATCTCTGGGATGAACTGAAGCATCTCACAGCCATATATAAGAACAGAGGCATGAGAACGCGTCTAGAGGAAAACGGAGGCATGAGGATGCTTCTAGAGGAAAATGGAGGCATGAGAACGCTTCTAGAGTCACACGGAGGCATGAGGATGCTTCTAGAGGAAAACCTGAGGCATGAGAACGCTTCTAGAGGAAAATGGAGGCATGAGAACGCGTCTAGAGGAAAACCTGAGACATGAGAACACTTCTACAGAAAAAACTGATGCATGAGAACGTTTTTAGAGGAAAACCTGAGACATGAGAACGCGTCTAGAGGAAAACCTGAGACATGAGAACACTTCTACAGAAAAAACTGATGTATGAGAATGCTTCTAGAGGAAAACAGAGGAATGAGAACGCTTCTAGAGAAAAAACTGATGCATGAGAACACTTCTAGAGGAAAACCTGAGGCATGAGAACGCGTCTAGAGGAAAACCTGAGACATGAGAACGCTTCTACAGAAAAAACTGATGCATGAGAACACTTCTAGAGGAAAACCTGAGGCATGAGAACACTTCTAGAGGAAAACCTGAGACATGAGAACGCGTCTAGAGGAAAACCTGAGACATGAGAACGCTTCTGGAGGAAAGCCGAAGCATAAGAAACCGCTTAGAGGAAAACTGAAGCATGAGAATGCTTCTACAGAACATATTTGCATATTACTAACTACTGCAGTGCATATATTGCCCTGCTATTTTCATACAAACAGTTAACTGTCATAACTAAGCAGATGGTGCAGCCTGCCAGTTCTTCCCTGCAGGAATAGCGTTTATTTTTTGCTGCAGCTGGTCCACCGTTATAATAAATATCCTTTACACTGGCAACCTTCTTTCTCGCAAACAAACACAGCGACGATGCATAGGGGGGAAAAAGCATCTGCCCTTATCTCGCCTTCCCATTGCCTTTCAGCCCTCTCACAATTAATTACCTTTGTCAGGGAGGGTAAATCTGCTACATTTCCCTTTTGCTCTGTGTGCCTGACCTTTCCAGAATTTTGGTAAGCGCTAAGTTCCATAGGTGCCCGTGTCCACGTCGTCAAAATTATGCAAACGGCGAATCATCAAGTCGCTCGTCCGGTTTGGCGTGATATAAAGCCAGTCTGCATAAGAGACACATCATTCTGTTCAGAGCTGTAAGTTTCCCTGCTGTTTGTTTATATCTCCTTTCATCTTTCTCACCTATTCAAGCCCCGAAAACAAAATCTCTGAGAAACAAATAATCCATTCATAATTCATCTGTTCTTGACTTTTATTGCCTATAAGGAAACAAGAAAGAAAAAAATGAGAAGGAAAAACAGGAAAATGTGGATGAAGGACTGTTTGGGGAGAGAGGCAAAGTGAGGCAAAGCTTGAGGCAAAGTGTAAAAATCTACATGTCGCTACGTTCATGACTGTGCACCACCAGAAAGCACGTCATGGTTGTTTTCTTGTTTTTGTTTTTTTTTTTAAAAAAACAACAATTTATTATTGTGCTTACATTTTGCCCTCACTCTCCCACACAAATAGATGGAGGATAAACCGGATTCAGGGATCTGCTGCGCGTCACAGGACATATATTTGATTTAGTCTCGGACACTCGTCGGCTGTTTCTCATTGGCCGAGTTGTTGTCACGAGTCGCAATGGGGTTCACACGGCACGATTCATCGGCAAGGGAGTCAAACATGCTTGAGAATATTGCGATCGTTCACAGACTGTTCACGCGATACGCAATATGAACAGTAACTTGGGGGTGGGGGGTGGGGGTGGTATGTAGAGGCGGGGCGTGTAGAGATTACTCCCCGAGCCCCAAAATTACTTGGCGACTGGGAAACTGTGTGCACTCATCTTTACACCAGTGTTTCTTCTGATATACAAAGAACACCTTCAAGCGTAATCCTACAGATCCTTACTAACACCCCCCACCCACCCCCCTCTCTTATTTCAGAGGATTACTGCATCTCCGGCTGAGGTACGAGGAGTAGGAACAGCTCCATCACAATAACAAATGAACTATTCCAAAGTTCCATGCAAGCCTGAGCGGAGATAAAGTTCAGCGAGGGGGAGTGCTGGAACTTACGCGATACACTTAATTGAATTAATAAAGCACACCAACGCGCTCAAGCTGCCGACAAACAAAAGCAGCCCCCACGTCGAGCACATCACCATCAATAAACGAGGAGTAATCCAACTGTAGCACTCCATCCCAGACAATATGGTGTCCTGCCTCTCCATCTGGTGATTAATCAGCAGAGCTAATAACAGTTAACTAACCAGAAGCTCCATCTTGTCTCTCTCGTACACTTTTCCGATCTAAAAGGGAAAAAAAAAATAAATGGTAGAATCTATTGTTTGCTAGTATTTTTTTTTATTTTATTTTATTTTATTTTTATTTTTTTTTAAAGCTAAGTTTTTTTTTATAACAGATGTTTTCCTGAATCCTTAAATTACTTTGACTCCTACATAACCTCAATCTTAAAGGGAGCCCTATGTAGTCAATCGAACCGATTAAAAAAAAAAAAAAAAAAAAAAAAAAAAAAAAAAATCTATATGGTGCACTGTGCAGCCTTCCACAAGATTAGCAGAGCTTTAATGTTTGCTGTAGAATGGTAATGTCAATGATGGATTAACCATTGGGATGATTGGGTTGTTGCCCACAAGCCTTCGAGCTGTAGCTTTTATTTATTTATTTTTTTATGTTTAAAAACTAAAGGTTGATGGTTCTCAAGTGAACAAATTTCCGCTTCTTAAATCGGTGCGAATAACGTAACCGGTGTACGATTCATTCATAAAAATTCACCATGTCATTGGTTTTCATCTTTATTTTTATTCACACAGATAGTCGCTGTATTCTCAGCTAAACATCTGTGTGAATGGAAATTCTCCCGCTCCGTTGCGACGCTCCCTCGACTGGCTTCCTGTAGCTGCCCGGATTAGATCTAAAACACTGACGCTTGCCTACAAAGCCAAAAATGGACCGGCACCCACTTACCTCAAATCACTTATCACACCCTGCACTGCACTACGCTCCCTCCGGTCCTCTAGCACCGCTAAACCGGTCTCACTATCTCTCAGGGTACAAGGAAGGCATGCATAAAGACTCTTCTCTGTTCTGGCACCTACAGTAGGTGTAAGTCTAGACGTCTGAACAGCTGAGTCACTGGAAGCATTCAAACGACGTCTAAAGACTCCTGAACCAGAGACGACGTCAGACGCGTCTTACCTGGCTTAAGGAGAGAAAACTGAACCGTTGCTCAGTGGTCCAAAGTCCTCTTTAAACATGAAAGTAAACTTTGCATTTCATTTGGAAATCAAGGTTCCAGAGTCTGGAGGACGAGTGGAGAGGAACAGAATCCGAGCTGCTTGAAGTCCAGAGTGAAGTTTCCACAGTCGGTGATGATTGCATCATTACAGTCGATGCAGCGTCTACCAGGAGATCTTAGAGAGCTTCATGCTTCTAGTTGCTGACGAGCTTTACGGAGATACTGATTTCCTGTTCCAGCTGGACCCGGTACCTGCCCACAGCGCAAAAACTACAGGTGCATGTCAAAAAATTTGAATACCTTTCATATATTCTAGATTCGTTACACATGAAGTGAAATATTCCGAGCCTCTTTTTGCTGTAGTCTCGATGATTACGGCTCACGGCTCACGGAACTCAAAAATCCAGCATCTGAAAATATTCGAATAAAGAATTTATACTACAGAAATGTCGACCTTGTGAAAAGTATGTTCATTTATGCGCTGATACTCGGTCGGGGCTTTAAATCCTTTCGCAGGAATGACCGCGTCGGTGCGGCGTGGCGTGGAGGCGATCGGCGTGTGGCGCTGCTGAGGTGTTCTGGAAGCCCAGGTCGCTTCGAGAGCGGCCTTCGGCTCGTCTGTATCGTCGGGTCCGGTGTCTGTCAAGATCAGAGGACAGATATTTCTTTTGAGAACTGAAAATGACGGTCCTCTGTGTGATTCGGGATTCAGCGCTCTGGCACTCGACCCATGTATCATTCAACACTGAATGTGATAGTGGAGATTTCAAACACGTGTCCTAATTTCTGCTCACGCTTCTCAGTAGACCGGTACATCACTGCACGGAATATTCTTTTGGCTCATAGTTACACACACTACTGACCTACTCTATGATACAGTCTAAAACGTCCTAAATTATAAATCGGGAAATTGCAACGGATGGGCGTGGTCCCATCCGGGATGACCCCGCCCCCAGACACAAAGCAGACACAAAGAGCTCGCTGAATGGTTTAAAGAGCGTGGTTTAAATCGTTCACCGCTACATCTCGACCTGAGAACACTTACTGTATGGAAGATTTTGGGAGACTAAAGGAAAATCTTTTGGAAGAACGGTCTTCATCACTCACAGTAGATCCTCGAGAGAGTTGTTTAATTCATGCCGAGGCAAACCGGAGCTGTTCTGGCAGCATTAGGATCCATCAAGTAACTGCAGTGTATGACAGTAATGAAGATTGATGTAGTAAAACGTTAGGTGTAGCGCACAAAGCACCCAGAGAAACCGCACAAATTAGTAATTATAATTACAACCTTTTGTTAAAAAGCGAAACCCATGAGTAAAAAAAAAAAAATCATTTAAAAAAAGGTTTCTTCCTGCTTTGGGTTTATCTCGCCGAACGTCACCGTTGACAAGAAACACACGAGCTCTTGCCAAAGCCTCAACAAGCGCCCGCTGTGCTAAGGAAACAAGTCTCACTAGGACAGACGAAATGTGAGTGGTTGCGCCTGCAGGCTTTTCCAAGCTAGAGCAAATTCAATTTCCTAGTTGGACAAGGAGGTTGTGCTTCATTACTGCTCTTTGATGGAGAAACGCTGAGGATCCGGGGCAATATATCGGTCCTTGGAGCGTGCAGATGCTGATCTCAAAGCACTACGGGGCTAAACAGACATTCAGAATCCTCTCACCACATTAGAATGCAGGCTAACTGAGGAGTAACTAAGTGGAACCCAGATTTTTTTTGAAACCACATCAACTCATAGCACCCAATTCTGTCAGCTATATACAGTACTGTAGATTTACCTGACTTTAGCCTGCTTTTCTGTGAGAACATATTTCTGTCTGTTACCGAATCACTCGGTAGTATCCCTCATTATCCAGAAATCTAATAATGGATATAAAACGTTTCACTGCACTATGCGGATCGGATAGTACGGCCGGACGCGATAGACGATTCCTACACCGGAGGTGATTGTTTTCCTAGGAAAGCGCGTCACGAAGGGTTTTAATCCTCTTATACCGCAGAAATTTGCCATCACGGCTTTGGACTTATTTAAATAAAGCATGTTGTCGTACATTTGACCTGAAACAACACTACGACACTTACGTTATAGCAGCTGTAAACAGTCGTTCCCTCACCAGACTCTGTTTTGAAGTTAAGAAGACAAATATATATATATATATATATATATATATGAAACACACACTGCTACCAAGAAAGTTCCCCTGAACGTTACAAAGCACTGACACTGGAGACTCCTTCCTTCCAGAAAATTGCAAATAAACGCCTCGTCCTTTCAGAAAGCTTCACCATACAGAGTCTTTTTATCCCGTTTTTACGGAGCATCCGCCGTTTAAGTCCTTGCGTAAGTTGCTATAGAAACGATACGAACGAGGGCGTCAATTTAACGTGGTTATCATCTCCATGGAGATAACAGGACGCTCCGAGGACGCTTCGGCATGTGGATTCACGTGGGCTGGGAAATTGAAGCACCGACCCTGTGATTAGCAGACAACCTGCGCTACCACCCGAGCCACCGCTCTTTGAAGGCAAAAAAGTTGAGAAGTTGGTGGAGAGCAATGTTTGTCAGAAACTGTATGTTTTGCTGTGCATTTATCTAAAAGTCCAAACTTTTATTTATTTATTTATTTATTTATTTTTAAATCATTCTGTTCTTTTATCCAAGGGCTACTGATCGATAACCCTGCGCTGGATTCGTGACAGAAAATTGATGAGTCATCTTATGAATGAATGTCTATAGCTTCAGCATGCGAAGCACAAACATCCAGTGCTAGTTGGACTGTTTTGTTTGTTTGTTTGTTTGTTTGTTTTGTTTTGATCTTACATAAACATTGGGAAAGTGATTGAACAGAAAGAGTACACCGAAGAGTCCGGACAGACTCCTGACTGTTTCGGATAAATACGTATCGAGTCGCTGAGGTCTGTGGTGTGTCTGAACTTCCTCTGTTACAAATGAACGTCATTGCTTAAAAGACGTAAAGTCTTCTTCTTTTTTTATTTTTTATTTTTTTGTGTAAGAAATCGCATAGGTCCTCCTGAGTAAAGCATGATGTCCTGCCAGTCCTGCCAATGTGAGGCCATGGAGGAACCATCATCAGCACACGTTCTTCCAAAAATAGGTTTCTGCACATATCTGGGGAAATTGAATCACTGAAAAAACGTTTTTTTTTTTTTTTTTTTTTGGTTATCCTCTACTCCCAGCCGCCTGCTTTACCGAGATGTATGATGAAGTGAGTGGCACTTTGCTATTGCGGAGTTTCGAGTGGTTGTCATCATACTTCTCTACAGCTTCCCCAAGTTGAGTACACGCTCCTCCAGTGATTCAGTGCATCCTAGATTATGACACAGGAGAGCGGGTTTGCCGTCCGTCCCAGATGTTCCTGTCCTGTCTCGGTTCTGCTACAAATCCCGTTTCCTACTGCTGCCATAACCGCGTTTTTATTTATTTAATTTCTTTATTTGGAGACTTTTTTTTTTTCTGGTGATGTATCATGCTGCACTTCTTCTAACGCCTTGTTGGTAACGTTCTGAAAAGCCAAAGGTAAAAAACACCACTGTGAATGAACTGTTTACCGATAAAACGATCCGTAGGTTTGCCTCACCTCGTCGTCGATACGTAAATGTCTCCGGAACATGTCCGGCTTCGTTCTCGTAGTGAGAATTACGCGGTGCATGTTGATGCATTAAAGGAGCCATTTGTATTTGTGTATTTTGGGTTTTAAGCGCCCTCTACTGCCTGCAAGGTCAATTTCAGTTTCTCCCTCTGCTGCATTTCAATGAAAAATCGAACCAGCTGGGGGCGGAGCTAATTTCTGGTCCAGAAAAATCTAAGCTTTGAAAATAAATAAATAAATAAATCTAGTGGAATCTATTGCACGGTAATGTTACAAATCAGTTTTGTTTTGTTTTTTTCAAAATATATCTTATATAACACATCACAGGTCAGAAGAATGTTGTTGATTAATTGTCTATTTTTCAAATTACATGTTTATTATTATTATTATTATTATTGTCCTTGATGCTAAAACATGCTAGCATCATGCTAAAACATCCTCGCATCATGCTAAAACATCCTAGCATCATGCTAAAACATGCTAGCAACATGCTAAAACATGCTAGCTTTGTGATTAAACATGCTAGCAACCTGTTTGTCTGGCTCTCGAAAGAATTGGCGCCCTACGCTGGCGGCTCTCGGAAGTATCGGCGCCTGATCCGAATTTTGCCACGGCAAGCACCACTCACATTTCCTTCAGGAAATGTACCGGTCCAGTTATTATTATTACTGTCCTTGTTCTAATATCCTGTCATGTCTCTAGTAGCAATTCATTCACAGTAACTTGTGTTGTTGTGTTGTCTAACAAAGAAAAAATATACAATCGTGAGTATGCTGAAGTTTTCTGTAAGGAGATGTTTCCTTAACATCTACAAAAGGAGTCTCCAGTATCAGCACTTTGTCTCTCTATAACGTGACAACCTGCGTTTTTAAAAACAATATATATCATTAGCTTTAGGAGCGAGAAAAATAGAGAGGCTGCTATAATGTAAGTACTAACAGTAAGTGATCGATGAATCTAGAAATTGTTCAAAGTTACTACGCGTCGTTCATTAATGAATTAGAAATGTGTGTTGTTTTTCGTTTTTTTTTAAATCCATTTCTAATTATTTATTGTATATAAGAGCAATAAAACACTTCGGTAGAAGCTGTTGTAAGAAAACAATCCACTCGGTGGTGGTGAGAGTAATTGAGTTCCACATCATCACACCATTGTGTCATTGATTCTTTCATTCCTGCATTCTTTAGTACAAACATAGAAACACTTTAAACATCACAAGCACCTTTTATTTGATTTGTAAACGACAGACCCGGCCGTTTACTGTTCTCGATGCAGCGATGCGGCGTATCAGAGGAGTGCTTTGGGACAAAAACACTGACGGCGCTGGATGTTTTACTTTTATTGAAAGCTTGAGCAGGCAGACAGGAATCAAGACAATATTCAATAACATGGAATTCGGTAGGCATTAATAAATCTTAATGTGATGAGGGTGTTTCTATGATGTCATTCAGGTCTGGGTTGGGAATTTTCATTTAAAGCAGACTTTGGAACATCATGCTTGAGTTGATCTAATCAGTGTGTTTGGCTTACCGCACCAGGAGACACTCAATACTCAATAAGACATAATCCACTCCAGTAATTCAGTGTCTCGAACATCCAGAAACGCAAACAAATATCACACGACGTTCGTTTATCAAATGAGCCCTTGAATGGGGGCGGGGTCATCCTAGAAGAGACCACATCCATTAGGATTGAAATAGGCTAAGCGGTGTTCAACTCTCCGGTTTGAGTGAGTGTGCTCATCTGCCTCAAGGTTTGACGTATCGAGATGCTTTTCTGCTTACCGCGGTTGTAACGAGTGGTTGTTTGAGATATGATCGACTTCCTGTCAACTCAAACCGGTCTGGCTGTTCTCCGCCTGGCCAGTTTTTTTTCTTTCTTTTTTTTTTTGTCGTCGCTCGATTCTGTGTAGCGACCGCTATGTGTGAAAATCCCAGCAGATCAGCGGTTTCTGAAATACTCAAACGCGCCCTACAACACCAAAGACGCATCTAAGTCGCATCCGAATGATCTTATGCACTGTGCGTTGCCCTGCTGCAACATCATTGGCTGAATGGATAAGGTACAGGTGTTTCTATTATATGTATATAGGCATATGAGATTAAATATCATGAGTGATATCAATCGATCTGTTCCTCGTGTGGATTGAAAAGTATAGACGCCCTTAACAGCGTTTATGATGCTTTCTTGTTTAAGTAATTGTAAGTGCCGGAGCAGACAGGAGTTAGTCAAGAAGGTCTCTGAAAGAATAGCCTGTACTCGATGAAGACGGGATTTTTACACAGTTTGCATTAACAGTGTTCCTTAAAGGCGCTTCGAGCCTTCCTCAACATTACACACTCTGCCGTCTGAAAATATCTCGAATACAAGAAAACGTTTCAAGTATTTATCATTATGATGGAACGGAAGATTATTACTCCTATTCCTAGGCATTCCAAGCATCAAATTGGCCCTCTTGCGCGATTAACCACAGAGTACCGAAGCACTTAGGCATCCCACGATTTCCACGAGTCATTTTCTCTGCCAGTAAAGTGTCTGAAAGTTTGGCTTCCAAACCCGACTTTAACAGTGCACCTTTGGAGTGTACAGGCCTCACACACCAGTCCTCGACCCCCCCCCCCGAACGCCCGCCTGACACTTTCTGCTCCGTCCCCGTGATTTAAATCTAGTACTATAAGCTCAATGCCAACTCACAGCTCCAGGGTTTGGGGGTCATTCCTGAGCTGAGCCTGTGCAACGTTTCACACGTTCTCTCCATGTTTCCTCCAGGTTCTCCGGTTCCTGTTCACATTCCCTAGCATAGGCAGGTTAGCTGGACTAAATTGCCCCCTCGATGTGAATAAGCGAGTGAATGTGTCTGGGCGGAAATGGCATTCCATCAGGGATAAATTCTCCTGACTCGGGCGCAGTGTTCCTGAGATTGGCTCCGGATCCACCGTGACTCCGTTAATGCGGTTACTGAAGATGAATGAACGAAGAAGCTGCCTATACTGTATATGTGAGAGTGTATGTGTACGTGTGAGTGTTGAGTTCACGCTTAAACCCTGAAGTCCTCGTAGTGACATGCTGCTAGTGGGATTCCACCTCAGAGTTACTTGTGACATAAATTTCCATAATGGCTTGTGATGGCATCAAGGAGGTGGTACTCTGATGAGAGCCGACAGCACAAGTTAACAGTTCCTTTACTGATATAAATGGAGCTGCCAGAATCTGAGAAACCAAGATGCAGGCCTAATAGTTTATCCGGAAAAGCCCTGAATCCAAGCAAATGTGGATGAGAAAAACCCATGGCTCTTATTTCACACACAGTATAAGGTGATTTATTTATTTATTTATTTATTTATTTATTTATTAGTAGCATTCTGATTTTAATAGACCGCTGAGGAATTGAACTAAAGTTTCTAAAGAGCAAGTCACAACAAAACGGGACTGGGTGATGACAACAGATTCTTTTTCAAACTTAACAATTAGTTTTCTGGCTATAAATAAGACAATCTAAAGTCATGGCGCTTTTCATAGTGGATTAGCTTCATGGTAGCAATTTCGCCTAGCTAGCGCCGAGCCGTGTTAGCCAGGCTGTGTTAAAGTTGTCTAAGAACTGGGCGCGGTGGAGGCTTGGCGGTCGAGGCTCTGGGTTACTGATCGGAAGGTCGGGGGTTCAAGCCGCAGCACTGCCAAGCTGCCACTGTTGGGCCCTCGAGCAATGCCCTTAACAATCTCTGCTCCAGGGGGCGCTGTATCACGGCTGACCCTGCGCCCTGACCAAAACTTCCTAACATGCTGGGGTATGCGAAGGAAAGAATTTCACCGTGCTGTAATGTCTACGTGATCAATAAAGACTCGTTATCATTATCATCAACTTCGTGTAGGACTTCGCTAAATATGGTCTTGAGCGATAGATTGTATAAATAATGTTTGTGTTGCCTTTTTCGTTTTTTTCTTCTGCCTAACGATTGGCACGAATGCACGGACGAAACCTCACAAAGCCGAAGACATCGAAAAGAAAAAGAAAAAAAAAGGATTCGGTGGTTTTCAGTCTCAATCTTGATTCGATCTTGACTCGGTCTCGACCCACTTAAGATTTTGATCTCGGGGGAACCTTGGACTTGACAATGGTGGTCTTGTCTATAGCCCTAGTAATTAGTAGTCATGTGACCTGTTTGTATGGTCGGTGTAGTAAATAAACAAGTATTATTTGGATGCTGCTAAAAAGTCTGATAGTCTGAGTTCAGAATCGTCCGAAATATGTCAAACTGATTATATATATATATATATATATATATTGAGAGAGAGAGAGAGAGAGAGAGAGAGAGAGAGAGGGAGAGAGAAAGGAAATATTCAACTTCTGAATCAAACATGAACAAGAGTCACACACTGCCAAGTTTCTGTGTTGAGATACCGAGATGATAAACTGCCGCGTTATGTTGATTCCAAGGCCGAGTGTAAGTATTCAATCATGGTCAGCAAGAAAGGAAGGAAATATATTCATGCTTCTGCTTCTGCACAAATACTCATGATGTCTGTTCCTGCTCATTGCTGATATTTCATGAACACCTGACATTAAATATTTCATCCCTTCCCTGGCCTTGAGACGCACCCCTATGCCCAAAGTGCCGGTGGGTAATTTTAAGGGACATAAATCTAAAATAAATCCCCTCCAGCTGCTCATCTGCATCTGTCTATTGCGTAGCCTGGATCTCCACAGATCCCCCGTGCACCTGCTACCTTCCGTGCAGTATTTCAACATACACCTCGTAATGAGACATAAATACGACACCACCCCGAGCGTTTCGTTCACACTGTACCTTCCCATGTCCTCGAAATAAGGGTACGGTCCAGTTTCCCCGTTTCGAAGCTCATTCCCTCACGCAGGTGTGTGTTTCAAAAGTGCGTTTTGTATAAGAATAATAATTACCAATAAATAAATAAATAAATAATAAAACCCTCCCTGGCCTCTGCGTCATATCCAGTTCCATAGTTGGCAACGAGAGAGATTTATTATCCGACTGAAATGAATTACATATCACAGAAATATCCCTAGCACTGGACCATACAAGATGTGACAGCGTTGTATAATGGATTCGAGATTTCTTTTATCCTTTCTCGTAAATATTGAACCTTTAAATATGAAACGGGAAAATCTCCCAATTAATGGCAGACCCAGAGCACATAACCGGTAACTTCAAAAGATCAGTAACGGCGCCGGGGGTGGGAAAGAAAGACCCAAGACAAATCAGCTCAGTGTGTGTGAACACAGGGAACAAATCGACCACTGTGAGCAAAATGAAAGCAGCGTTCTGCCCGGCCACGGCTTGTAATTAAAGAGCCATGATTGGAGGACCCCCGCGGCGGGATACACCCATTATTACATTTCCCTCACGACTCCCGAATGAGCCGGCCGCTCCGCAAAGTGAAACGGATACTCACTATGGTGAAGTTCATGACCTTGAGGATCCAGATGGTGAGCGCGAGGTTGACCAGGACAAGGATCATGAGGAGGAGGACGAAGAAGTAAAGGCAACGTTTCCGCCAGCCGTAGATGCCCACTTTGTACACGTGAGGTTTCTCGGTGCTCTGGACATTGTTCCTATGAGTGAACTGTTCTTGGGTCATCTGCAAAGGAGAATACAGAAGAAAAAAAACGAACATACGTGATCAGAGGGACGTCTCGGACGGCTCGGGAGTCCAAACTATCGGACCATACGTCACAGGAGTTTGATGCATGATGTGGTACTTGAAAGAACTCGATTTTACTCGATGCAGCGAATATAGCAAGTGTAAGGTTAGAGTTGTGATGTAATCTTATTCCTCTTATTATAATCGAATGTAATCGTATTCCTCTTATACGACCTCTTATTCACTAACGTGATGATAATCTTGGAGACGTCACGTCGATGAGCGTCGTTTCTCTACGGTGGTGTTTAAGGGCCACCGTGAAAATAAAGAAATAAATAAATACGTCGGTAGGAATGCGAGATTTTTTAAGGATATGTTTTAAGAAAAACAAGTCATAATATGTCGAGATGTTACCAAAAAAAAAAAAAAAAAAAAAAAAAAAAAAAAAAGACACAATATTTTGAGAAAAATTTTACGGGAAAAGTCGTACTATGTCGAGGGGAGAAAAAATCAGGATCTTTGGAGGAAAAAGGTCATAATATATCGTGAACAAAAGCTATATTATTTTGAGGATGAAGTCCTAACATTTCAAGGTAAAGTCGTAGTATTTCAAGAATTTGAAGAAGAAAAAAATCAAATCATAATATCTGATATTACGAGGAAAAAAATCGAGAAAGGAGACATAATACTATGGCGAAATGCTACATCAACAACGTCGGTGTTCAAAATTGAGAATTTTTTTTATTTCATTTTTCCAAGCAGAAGCTCTGGACCATGTTTAGATCGGAACTGGATGTGACTGGATACGTGATTGGATGTGTTCTGGTCGGCAATCCAAAAAAAATCTGACCGTAATAACTGCCTGATAACACGCCTTCTGCTGTCGGCGGCTCTTAGTGGCCGAGGCCGTGGCGGCGGAGCCGATCGCGTCTGACAACCGTCTACTCGGCGCTTAACTGAAACAAATGGCACCCGACAGCTCCGTGAAAGCCCCAAAGCAAAAAGAACGAACAAGGAATAATTGTAAATATTATTTCCCTTCTGCGCACGACACTGTGTTTTACATCAACATCACACGTCAGAGCGTGTGATCACTCCACTGCACACAGTCTGAAAAAATAAACTCGCACGGTAGTGTAACTGCGCTGAAGGCCGAGGCGCGGCGTGGAAAAAAACGCGTTAATATCGGTGTGAACAGGGACGGGCCACGTTTTAGCGAGGTCTACGTTGCAGAAACGTGTCCTGGTTAATATTTCACAATGCCGAATGTGTACGTCTGATTCCATCCATCCGTCCTCTATAACGCTTATCATTTTCAGGGTCACGTGGAAACCTGGAGCCTATCACAGGGAGCATGGGGCACGAGGCGGGGTACACCCTGGACAGGGTGCCAATCCATCGCAGGGCACAATCACATACACACTCACACGCCCATTCATACACTACGGACACTTCTGGACACGCCGATCAGCCTACCGTGTGTGTGTTTGGACCGGGGGAGGAAACCGGAGAACCCGGAGGAAACCCCCGCAGCACGGGGAGAACACGCAAACTCCATGTCTAATCTCGGTTATGTTCATTCGACTGAGATACATGTTTCTGGTTTACAAGACAGCCCAAAGTTACGAATGTATTGATTTCACAACCCCCCCCCACTAATATTTCTTAAAAATAGCACATAGTATAGGAGTTCCTCTCCAGGAATGTCACCGTCCGTTCATCTACTCTTTTTTTTTTTCCTTCACGTATATATATTTACCCCCCCCTTTTCAAAATTGTCACGTTGAACTGATTTAATATTAAACATGTAGAGATCTTACAATTAATACATCGTCTATTT